>NW_006239103.1:600617-662799 GCF_000226075.1 Solanum tuberosum
ATATATGTGCCTGCCAGCATCATGTTATCCTTTTGCAAAATATATTTGAATATATTAATTAACTCGTAAAATTATTGGAAGTCACAAAGTTTCATATTAACCAAAGCAAAATCGAATTCTATCTCTGAACAAATTGTTTATATATATATATATATATAGATGTCATTGATGTTTAATTTAGGTCAAAAAGTTCTCTATTTATTAATGGATACAAAGACAAGAAAAAATTACGTGTAATAGGTCAACTAGCTGAAATGACACAATACATTATTTATTACTGAATTATGGTTAACGTTGAAAACAATGGCCATATAATCTTTAAAGTAAAGACTGGCGTCTACCTTTAAATAATAAATAAACGAGATTGGCATTTCTCATTCTTAATATTTTATTTTAAATCTTTTGACTTTTATGTTCGATACAGTATCACAAGTGATCAGTAGATGTGAATTGAAGAAGTATTTGAAAAAGATGATCCAATAAGATTCAAGACATTTACAGTTTACTGAAGATATGACTCTAGATATAAAAAAATATGCATATCAAGAATTAGAATAGAGTCCTAGTAGATAAGATAATCACAATATCTTTTTTTTTTTGGTTTCCCACCCGATGTTCGGAGTCCACACTGAAGCTTCGACAATATTCGGGTCGCGCACTAAAGAGCCTATTCGGGGGTGGCGGTCCCAACAAGATTTTATCCACACCCAGAACTTGAACCCGAGACCTCTAGTTAAGGGTGAAGCACTCCCACCAATGCACCACAACCCATGTTGGTGATAATTACAATATCTAGTTTCTCTTATTAGTGGTATTAAATCCCCCCTCCCCCTTATCTTGCTTTCTTATACTTCCTTTTATCTTTGCTTCGATTGTCATATTATTTGTGGATGTTATCGGTATTCTATATAGTGTACTATACATATTCTCTTTTCCTTCTTATTTTGTTATGATGTACTTGAGACGAGCGCTATCAAAAACAACATTTCTATCCATTAGGGATAAGGTTGTATACATACTACCATTTCCAAACCTTTCTTCAGAAATTTCACCGCGTATATTGTTGTTGTCGTCGTCGTCTCAAAAATAACATTTGGAAAAGGTGAGGTGTACATACGTAAACCTTACTCCTACTTTTGTGAGTTAAGTAAATTGTTTCCAATAGACCATCGACTTCTTAGAACATCGTTCGAAAAAAAATGTAATAGTAAATAAGCAGTAATAAAATATAATAGAAATCAAAGATAATTACCAACAATAAAAATACTAGAGATAATTATAATAGGTAAAAAAAGTCTTAATAAAAAAAATATGTCGACTATTTACTTTAATTAATTAATTTTTTTTAATGTATCACTGCTATATTCATCCCCTCTCCAAGTCATATTCCACTAAACCATAATTTTAGAACTCCATTAATCATGATTAATCATTACAAATACTTTGTAAAATTTTGTTTGAAAAAGTAGTAGTCGTAAAAAAGTAGCTAAAATTGCACGAATTGTTTTTTTCTTCTTGTTAATTAATTATAGTGGAATTTTGCAACTTGTACCATAAAGTAGATTAAGTTTCTCTGTTTCAACTAACTTCAATTTTCAATTCTAATGTTCACATTTAATTGATACTCTCCGTCCCATTTTATGTGGCAACATTTCCTTTTTGGTCAGTCCCAAAAAGAATGTCACATTTCCTTATATGGTAAGTTTATAAAGGTACAATTCCTCTTTTATCCTTGTTGGTCCCACTTAATCTTAAAATAATACTCCAATACATTTATGAGGAGAGAGAAAAAAGAGGCTACTTTTTAAAGGGCAATTTGGTAAACATTTCAAAGTCTTCATTTATTTCTTAAACTCCGTGCCCGGTCAAATGTTGCCACATAAAATGGGACGGAGGGAGTAGTACTTTCTCCGATCAAAATTAGTTCGTCTCTATTTAATTATTTTTAAAAATTAAATGAAATAATTATATTAATTTAATATTTTAAGATTATATATATGAAACTGGAAGTTATGTCACAAATATATATTTATATCAATATACTGATAAAGTATATTTTAAAATATTGATCAAAATTCACATAATTCAACTATCGATACACCAAACTCTTAATTTATGTGTTTTATAATTTTAATATCTTATTAACACTTGATTCGTATAAATTTGCACTAATTAACAAATCGACTATGGGTTATAAGAAGACTTCTTCCGATAAACCAAAATATTATTATCATGAAATATGACTATTTAAAAATATATATATATATGGACGAAAGTGACAAGTAAACGATATTTAATTTCTATGTATTAATTAGGGTGCAAACCACAAGACAAACTTAATATTATAGAGAATTCGAATATAAAATCGTGGTTCACAGTCCAAAATAAAAATCGAAGATGAAAAGGAAAAATTAAGAACATTATTATTGCCATAATGTATGTTATGATTTCATCAATAAAATTGGATACTATTAATCTCATGAATCTTGAAATAGTCTCCAAAATTAATGTCGTAATCACTTTGAAATAGTCTCATTAGGTAAATTTTTGGCTTATACATATCTTGTTACTGTTAATTTATATACTTATCAAAGGGATCTTAATAAAATGTCACATTATTTCACATATATATGTTACCTAATCTTGTTGACAAGGTTAATGATTTTATTTTACAATGACTTAATTCCCTTTTAATTTGTTTAAGTATTAGTTAGTGACATAAAATTCTTTATAATAAGTATTAATAATTAGATAACAATATTTTTAATTATTTATGTGGTTATCGTTTTTGTTAATAACATTTCATAGCTTAGTTAGCACGTTTTGACATTGTGAAACTACAGTTAATCAAACTATACGTTGAATTCGTCGTTCAATTATTATCTTTATTTTAGGATTATATAACCGATCCAAACTAGTTGAGATTGAAGTGTACGTAGTTGTATATATTTATACTTTATATACGACTTATACACGGTGTGGATCCAGAATTTATATTTTGTACTTTCGAGTATAGACTTCTACCGCCACATCAATTATTTGATTTAGATTAAAGTTACTGAATTAGAATAAACTTAGTTGTTACACTCTAAACCGGCCCCTACCTTACATGGAGTGCATTAGTTTTTTTCTTTTTTTTTCTTTTACCTTGTTTACTTTTGAAATGGTCAACAAATAGAAAATTAGCTCTATGATATAACCTTCTTAAAATTTATATTGGAAATTTTAATATATATACATAATATAAAAGACAGATAATATGTAGCTTAAAGTTTAAGTTTATTAAGTAATGCTAGTGAAATACTCACTAGAGTGACACTTTTCTTAATTAATTGATAAGAATGTTGAATAAATCAACTTATATTTTTAAAATGTTACTAGGTAAATCCGGCTAAGCTTTCATAATTAAAAAAATTAATTTATTATTTTGGTGATTAAATTTTTTTACTAACCAGCAAATTCAACTATGGGATTTAATGGTTTAGCGCTGAACAATTCAATGTGTAGACACATTCCAAGTGAATTACTCCTAATTTATCCACACAAAAAAAAACCAAATGTTTCTGACCCGATATTTAATATACTCTTTGAGCCCCGACTAATTTGGAATCACGCTGTGTAAGGTTCATTAAAGGAAGAAATGCTCAACAATAACATATCAAGTGAAATCTTATAAAAGGGGTTTGGAAAGGGTAGAGTATATGCAAACCTTACCACTACCTCATGGAGGTAGAGAGGTTGTTCTGAAAGACCCTCGGCTCAAGTGAGTCAAACTCAAGTAAAAAAAAGAAGAAAACAATGAAGAACGCATAACAATTAAAAAAGAAAAACATGCAATAACAGTAGCAAAGGAGGAAATGCTCACTAACAAAAAAAAAATTCCTTCTAAAGGCTCGAACTCGAGACCCTTGATTAATTAATGTCCTAACCATTTGTCATAATCCTTGATTGTACATATCAAAACTCGCTTAATCGTATTATTTCAAATTAATTTGAAAGAGAGTTATACATGCAAACAATGAAAATTCAATAATAAGAGTCTAATCTTCTCGCTTAAGAATATGTGATACCTCGATTTGGTAGACGGTTGCAGTAGCTTACACATGGATGATAATTCTGTGGAAGGTCAACTTCCAACAGAGCAACCAACCAATCATCTTCCAATGACCTTTTCTAATAAATAAAAATTAATATATCTTTAAATGGTCATTATTGATAACTTAAAAGAGTAAATTTGATTTCACCTGCTTTACTCAAGTCACCTCATCCATATATGGAAAGTCTTACAGGGCAGGTTACATGACTGATTCCAGTGACCTCATTTAACAACTTTGTGTAATGGTGATATTTGTGCTAGCTTGCTCACACGTCGACTAATCAACGGGACACCTGCTACTTCTCAATAGTACAAAAGTATCGGATAACTCAGTCCACCAAAGCATTTCAAGCAACATACATACTTTCAAGCACAAACTAGCACCAAACAAAAAGATTCAAAAATTTAAATGAATCAATCCAACTACATTAGTCGGTATAATCTCACAAGTGGAGAGTGGAGTATAGGTGATATGATGTATGCAAAGTCGCGAACCTTACCTCTACCTTAGTGGGATAGAGAGGTTGTTTCTGATACACAAATACAACATGTCATAATGATATTGCAAATGGCGAATACAAAGAATATGAACACTTGAAACTCTTTTGTTCTTTGTCAAATTATGTAACTGTACAACAAAATTCAAAGCATGTACTTTGTCTAGGGAAGTTTTTGGGCACATCCACAACCAAATAATTTAGTGAGCTCAAAATTAATCAGCTGCATACATAGTTGTTATATACGATTTTATTTAACCGAGTGATGATACAATACTATGGTACAACAGACAACAATACAGAGTTCTTGATATAAAGTTAGAGATAGCTATCTCAAGATTGAATCTGGATCATCTTCATCATCAAGATCCATGTCATTTGATATTCGGAACTTCTTTCCATCTCGTGGTCCTGTTCTTCCCTTCTTTGGTTTACCCCTACAGTAGTCGTTGCATGAGGCTTACTCATAAACATCGTGGAAGAATTAAGCAAAAGAGCAAATATAAAGAAGTTGTAAGTATATTTTGAGAATTCCATCCTCAATCCAAGTATCTTAGCAAATAGTAGGCTTAAACGTTAAAACAATTCCAATAAATGCAACATATCTCTTTCATAAAAAGTAGAACATACTGTCCGTTATTTGCAAAACCTCCGCCCCTCATGCGACCTTGAGTAGGATCTGGTCTTCCATCTGCGGAAAAAAACAAAAATAGATGATCAAAAGCTTCTATAATAACAATTCAATGTCTGTTATAATCTATATGATTTGTCTAAGTTTGGTTTGGTGACGTGACATTCCCCAGAAACAGCTTGAGTTTAGTTCCCCGCCCCAAAAGAAACCTGCAAGAGCTTTATATTATAAAGTGTGTGGAACAAAAAAGACTAACCTTCACGTCCAAGTCCAAGCTCTTCCGCCTAAACATAAATGAATTTAACAGCCGCATCAGGCATCTATTAAGATCAAACGATGTGCTACATTTTAAGTATATACACTCGGCCAATGTATCAAATCAGTTGAAATTATAGATAGTGCAAGGTGATTCAACATAAAAATAACAAGATAGAATCAGATCTATGAATTTGCAAATACATGCATGAAACTTCAAATTCGTATTGGACTTTCAACCATTTCTTCCCTAAATCTATGTGTGCGCAAAAACGTTGAAATTGAAGGAAGCTTCTATTTGATAAGTGAAAAATTAAGGAAGTTCTGAGACATTAGAACAGAAAAACAGGTGTTGGGATAACCCACAGGTAGTTCAAATTGTTCAAGGGTAAGTGGTGTGGAAGTGGTATTGCAATTAAATCAATAACAACGATTAGACCCTGGAACTGTAAAAACAGTAATTACTACTGAAGGCATATGTTAGTTGTCTGAATTCCCACTTAACCATTCATGCAGTAGTGTGGAGAAGATTTCGGTTTCAAATTAAAGAAATTACAATCCAAATTCAAAATAAATGAACTCTGTTTGGTTTAACCTTTTAGAGTTCATTTTCAGAAGCGACTTGAGGTGTTAAGTATTCCTTAAGCGAAAAAATGCGAGACTTAAGGAAATTTAATTGAAATAAGGGTTAATTTTAGGTCTAATTGTAAAACAATTGCAAGAGAGACTTGCATCTTCTTCCTGCTGCTGCTACTCGAAGTTGCTGTTCTTCTCCTCCAATACTAATGGAGGCTTGCACATCATCTTCTTGTTGCTGCTAGTTCTAGTATCTATTATTTAATTTTTCATTTCAGAATTGAAAGATTTGCTTAATATGTTATTTCCATCGAGTTCTTGTTATTTACAACAACAAAAAATACCCAGTGTAATCCCACAAGTGGGGTTTGGGGAGGGTAGTGTGTACGCAACCTTACCTCTACCTTGTGAAGGTACAAAAGTTATTTATATGGTTATTTATTGGTGGAAATTAATGTTTTTATTTTTTTCTATTAAATTGAGCTTCAGTTGAAAAAAGCATGCACTTCACTTCACGCTTCTCGCTTCGGTGAAGCGACCCTCGATGCTTTTTTTTTTTCTTTCCGCCTCTCTCTATCCAAAACACTGCATAATTCTCATAAACACAACTTAATTGAACCCATCACAGGGATTTGGATTGCAAGAACAACTACCATTTCCTTCTCTGGGAACCCTATTTCAGCCTTTAAAGCAAATTTTTCTTGCTTCGCCTTTGCGTATTTTAAGTATCAATACTTCAAAAATTTATTCATAACATAGCTAATGGGATCAATATTATTATCATCATCCTAGCAGTGCTCAAATTATCGAACCTAAAGCTTATCTTAAAAGGCATGGTTTAAAGAACTTGTAAACAAAATCATAATATCCCAATGTAGTTGTCAAAAAAGTCTCGTTTAGGGGGAGATTATTCTCTCGATAGTTTTTATACTTTCTTTTAGATTAGTTTTCTCATATATAGGTCATTTGGCCAAACCATATTAAATTTATCATGCATATGATATGAGATTCAGCAGATATTCTTTGACTTTTCTTTTTAGGGGTTAGGGGACAGAATGGTTTGCAGGACCAGTTAATGCCAAACGCTTAAGTATAAGCAGTGCAAAACACGGTTTGAAGACTAATTTTTATCAAATTGCAACAACATAAACATCATCAGTAAAGAACTTAGCAAATATCAGAAATTCCACGAACAAGTAAGCTCTAAAGAACTCAAATACATACCGCTGGTGAAGTGACTGAAGACAATGAGAATAACCTATCTTCAAGCTGGAATTTTCTTGACCTTTTGAGGCTGCCAGATGACATAAAAGTGAAATTCTTACGAGTAAATCATTGGGAAACGTATTATGACTAGATAGTGAAACAAACAATCACTTCTGGAAAAGGAAACAACCTCCTAATTCATGAAAGCAAAGTCAGATACTGGCCACAAGTACAATTAAATCAGCCCAAATATTTCAGTAATATGAACCTAAATAATGCACCAATATTATTCACAAAATTCAATTACAGTATAGATATGGATCAAAAAATTTAATTTAAGAATATTCACCGAGCTTTTTTAACATATTGGTCAGGTCATTGAATGTTTATTCATTCAGGATAGTGCTTGTGGTGTTCCATGTATGAAAGAAGCTTAAGGGTTATCAGAATCTAAAATCAGCTTCCAAATGCTAGTGCATTGGATGTCATCGACCATATCCCTAACTGGTGGCTCGTTAAGCTTACTGAACAATTACTCAGATCTCCAAAACTTTTGCTTTTTGTTTGCAGGAAATTTCATTAAATTTGCACTCTTTAATGGACAAACTCCGGGAAGAGTTACTGTAGACAGAAACCTTAAATTTGTCTAGAGATATGCTTTTCTTTTCTTATATAGTATCTAGAGATACGGATTGTAACTCAGAGGATAGTAAAGTCTCATGGAACCCGTATATTACTTTAATTCATATGAATTTTTTTTTGTAACGTCAGATGCAGTGATTGGCCTTTTTCACCTAGCCAACAATTTCTGGCTTTTGTGAGAGTACATCTACTTCCTGATCTATCTTAACCGAATCCCATACAGTTCAGAACCTCAACACTGATTTCACTATCTCAATACCAGGCGGAAACTAAGTAGTTATTGAAAAACGACAATTAGCACAAAAACACTAATAATGCTGATTCATAGAACGAAGCTTTAATGACCAATTCCATCATCAACTATCATAACCTTAATAACCATCATTGTGCCTAAGCATGCCATGATCATGTTTCAGTGAAAAAAATGAGACACTTTGCAACAAAAAGTAATCATCTACATTAACCATCAATTCTATTTTCCAACTACAAAAACACAAGCAAATAAATACTGGAAAGATGTGTACTTTGAATTCTTATTCGATGTTGATAGAAATCCTTCAAAACCTTTTAGCGCGTTCCCAAAAGTGCCCGATTCTTGCAAATAACTCGTCTCTAGCTCATAAACCTACATCAAACCAATACCCATATTTGAACAACAAAATAGAATAATGTGAAAAACCAACAACATCTCACAAGACATAAGTTGCAAATACTCAAAATTACAGCAAAAACTTATTACCACAACATATCAAACTAACAATATTTTTAAAAATCAGTAAAGGAGCACGAAATATACTACTCCTTCTGTTTCAATTTTTGCCTGGTTTTCACTCAACACGTAATTTAAGAAAGTAAAAAGTCAGTAAAGCAGCACGAATTATACAACTTCCTCCATTTCAATTTGTTTAAAGTAAACCAAAACTTTTGAATCTTTTGGACTAGTTGTGGTCACCAAAATATACCTTAATCTCGTGGTCTTAAACATGTCAGCTATAAAGCTAAAATTAAAAGCTCACCAAAATATGAAAAAAAACATTCTTTTTAAAACGAACTAAAAAGAAAAGTAAGACAAACAAATTGAATCGGAGAGAGTAATATCCAACTAAGGATCATCTACAACGAACTTCATAATCAAAATAATAGAAATTTTCAATAAAGATAGTCTTTTTACTTGTTTTTCAACATTTCGTAGTTCTTCTTGAAGCTTTTCTCTTTTGTTCAACAGGGATGCAAGAACAACCTTAGGATTTGAACCTCTGTGCCCTAATGGAAAATTTTACAAATTAAAAAAAAAAATCCCAAATTTTGATAAGAAAAATTGAAATTAGGGTTTGAAGGGGTTACCATGGAGCTCCATTTTCCCGGCAATTAATTTTTTGAAGATAAAGCTGTAATTTTTAAAAAAATCAGCAGCCACAACGATGAGTTTTATCAGTGAGATTGATGAGTGTTAGCTTTTGGACAAAATAAAATGTATTTTATCTTTAAACATTAACTACAAAATTGAAAAAATGATTTAAATGAAATGGGCTTTAGAGAAAATCACTTTTTGAGTAATTGGGCTGATTCAATATTTATGAACAAGAAAAGAAGGCTTTGATGTCCAAAAAGTTTCTATTTGGGCCGAGTGGTATTTGATAAGACGGAGAGTGTGTTCAGTACGAAAGAAGATATTTTTTAGAAAAATAAGTGATTTTTCTTTTAATGAGGATCGTCTTTGGGTCAGTTTTCGCGTATCTTGATTAATTTCATAGGATACATGCCACCTTCCACTAACAATATGTATCAGGTAATTATGTCCACCAACAATGACAGATTCAAGATTTTCATTCAGGATGTTCGAAAAAAATAAAAAGTATAAACGTGTGAATAAGCCAACAAAACACATTTCCAAGAAGTAGTAGTATATAGTTTATAGATACAAAAGTTAGTTCCTTTACTAGAGACTTTTGAGCACGTTTTATTTTTTTTTGGGTTTAAATCTACTCTTTTAGCACTTTTTTTTTTATTTAAAAAAAGCGTGAAAGATTGGTCTTGAAACTAAATGAAGAGAAGTGCAAAAATAAAAAATGTTGATAATGAGATTCAAATTCTGGACGTCAATTTAAAAGGAGATCTACCACTATGCTACAACTTGCTTCTTGTTCACGAAGGGGCTCAAATTTAATATATATACATATAAATACATAAAATTTACCTTATAAATATCGTGTAATTTTTTATGAGGAGGTTTGGGTGAACCCCTGGAGCCCACGTGGGTCAGCCCCTATCCACCAAGACATGGACAAATAAAAATGAGATACTCCTATGTTAGAGTGTGGGAGGACGCAATCAATATGAAATCGTAAAACTTGTTTCCTAATTCCTATACTTCTATTAGTGAAATCATTTTTTTCAATTTCACAATTATACTTTTTTGAGAAAATATTTTTCAAAAAAATATTTAACACAATAGACTTTAGCTAGCAAATTGAATTTTAATTTGAGCAAGAATTTTTTAGCTAGCAATAGTTTGGGCGTACACGCGTCGAACCAATGAGTCATGCTGCATTAGATTGTTGTACGTAGTGCTTATCCACTTGTACACTATCGTTTATTTTTCCTTCGGTGGCTGCTTTTGATTCTACTTCAAATTTCAAACAATTCTCTTTCTATAGTCTCTCTCTAGGTCGCTGCTGATCGCTTTAACCATGTCTTTCAGAATCAGAGGGGTAAGTTTTTTTTTTTTTTTTGTAATTTGATCTGTTTGATAGATCTGATTTTGCTTTGCATGGTTGAATTACTTATCTGTTTGTTTCTGAATTTTTGCTTTATAGTACAAAATTTGCTTAATTTGATTGAGGGAAATCTGAGTTTTCCATTGTTCTGAAGTTATATCGAACTGATTCATATACTTGCTGTGCTGGCTGATCTGTTTTGAGTCATGAATCCCCGAGCATTATTGCTCGGGAATTCGAGTTGAAACAAAATTAGTGGTGGTAATGCTTGAATAGAGAGCACCAAGATTGAGGCTTTATCACAAATAATTTGAAGTTGAGAAAATTACTTGAGCCCAGGCCGAGGGTCTATTGGAAACAACATCTCTATCCACCCTCCCTAGACCATGCTTGTGGAATTATACCGAGTATGTTATTGTTGTAGTTTTGAAGTTGAGAAATCATTGAGGATTTAAGTTTTGAATAGGTTGAGCAAACTTGTTTTGTTTGAGGTTTTTGCCTTTTATCTTGGTGGGTTTGGGAGCGGTGGTGATTAGAGATCTATTTAGTCACGAGGAGTTGGAGTTGGAGTTGGTGTTGGAAGTCCATATTTCATAATGGAAACCAGTTGATGACCGTCGTGTCCGGGACATCTCCACGGGATACCTTCCACCTACCACCACCAACAAGTACTAGGTAACTCTGTCCACCAAGGCTAGGACAGATGGGACCTAGTGTTTTTTTTTTATTTGAACCTGAGACGTGTTGGCTCTCAACCACTTCATTGACCTTTGGGTGCGATTCTTCCATAATTAGAGACTTCATTCTTGATTTTCTTCATTTGACTTCTGAAGGGATTTGATGAAACAAAATTCAGTCGAGGCCTAGTAAGCTATATATCTATGTTTCATCATTCTAACAATACAAACTACTTGTACAAATTTTGTTCTATTATACCTGTGGTTCTTCTTTAGAGAAAATTTATTGAACATTTGTTATGCTTCTAGACAAATGCATCCTCTGGCATGGGGGTTGCTGATCAAAGCAAAGCTACTTATATGGAACTGCAAAGGAAGAAGGTGCATCGATATGTGATATTTATGATTGATGAGAAGAAAAATGAGGTTGTGGTTGAGAAAACTGGAGGTCCAGCTGAGAGCTATGATGATTTCACTGCAGCTCTTCCTGAGAACGACTGCCGATATGCAGTATACGATTATGACTTCGTGACACCTGACAACTGCCAAAAGAGCAAAATTTTCTTCTTTGCCTGGTAAGTTATAATTTCATCCAGAACTTGCATAACTGGATTTTCATCAAAGAGACGTGTCCCACCTTATATTGTACATGTTTAAGACTCTTTTCATGATTTCATATGCTTATACAGTTCTCTGTGAATGTTGCTGCACTATTCAGCAGTCTAGAATAGGGATTCCAATTTTCAAAAGAAAACATGGGGGGTGTGTTGGTTGCTGTTTTATCATAACTTCAGTCTATATGTGCAAGGGGAATTTTGCTCTCATTTATGAATGTTGGTTCCAAATTATCTACAATGCTGTCAAGTCACCACATTAATGATTTTAACAGAGCAGGCACATTCAAATTTACAAGTATCAAGCTTTAGTGTCAAACCAATTGAGTGAGTGATTTGAGAGTAAAATGGAATAGTTGATGGATAGTTTTTCTCCTTTATGGAATATAACTAGCCCATGACGATGTGAATTGCAATTATGATGGTAGCACTGTAAGGGAGTGTCTGTGATGGCTGAAACAGTTGAGTTAATCGTAGAGAGAGCAAGAGGTCAGGGGACCATTTGTGTTGTGTTATTATGTATGTGGCTTAGGTTTGAAAGAAGGGAGCTTTTGAGAAGTAAAGTTGACAGCTGTAGTGGTCGAATACTTGAGGTACATGTGAAGTGAACGTCAGTGTCTTGAGAAAATGTTATAGTACTGAGAATGTGAGAATAGCCATATGAGTAAAACTTGCATGCACATATTGCGAAAAGGTGGAAAACTGACCAGCAAAGGAATTGCTGATGCTACGAGGAACCATATCTTTTTAGAGACTACTTTGCAGTCGAGACAAATTGAGGTGAAGAATAGTTGGGTTCAGGTCTTTAAGAATTCATTTTTCCTATAACTAGAGTGTGTTGTTTTGTGCCTAGCATATCATTGTAAGAAAATTGTTTCTAGAGCTTAGTTAGGTATGTATCACTCTTTCTGCAGTGAACTTTAAGACCCAGCAGGATTATATTTAGAAGTTTTAGGAGGATGAAGAAATTCCCCATGTAGGGGTAGACGGTACGACAGTGTTTTTCTTTTAAGGGTAATTTTGTGACGTAAGTTCTTGTGATAAGGTCTGAAGATTTATGGAAATTATCCTTTGTGTAATGGGGATTGCAGAGCGAGTATATTTCCTTCAGTAGAAGAGACTAATTATTTGGCTAATTTTGAATTTTCATTTTGAGTCTTGGCATGTGTTATGGGGATTGTTTCTATATTGGTTTTGGGTTAGACCAAGTTCCATGTTAAGCTATTTATTTATTTACTTCAGTTCTTTTAATTTCTCGTCTGTTGTGTACTCGCAATATATCCTTTCGAGAATATGAAATTTTCTCCCTTCTCAGATCCGTGAAGCAGTGTTGTATCTAAAATAGATTCTTATCTTCTTATTGCTAAGTCCTTGGTCCTTCTTCTCCTTGACAAGACAAACTAAAACATGACAAGAAACACGACAGAAATGAAGGGAAGTCTTCAGTAGGAAAATGTTGTCAAAAGTAGTGCATTTTTGGAGAGTTCGAGCAATTTTTACTTTGGGTAATCATTTCATCAGATTAATTTAATTACGAAAGAGGTGATATTCTAATCCATCATTTTCAGGTCTCCGTCTGTTTCCCGAATCCGATCGAAGATGCTGTATGCCACATCTAAGGACAGGTTCAGGAGGGAGCTGGAAGGCATACACTATGAGATTCAAGCTACTGACCCTACTGAAGTAGAACTTGAAGTGCTCAAAGAACGCGCTTACTGATTGATCAAACATCCTACTATGAACCAACCATTCATAATATTTCTGTGTAATCGCGTCTTACAAGGCTCGATCTACTTAACTATATGGCATAAATAACTCGGCGCTTGGGTTGCTGATTACCAGACTCATGATAGTATATATATCATGTTTTCTGGTTATGAGCTCGCTCATTCTCATGATGCTTCCCAGTATGGTGTTCTCTATGTGAATGGTTATCAAATTCTTCAGTATGTCTACGCAATGAATATTATGTGGTGTTAGTATCTGACCGATGATTTTTCTGTTGTTTTTCCTCTCATAACTGACATAATTATCTTGTCAATCTGTTGGGGGATAGTTAAATACATCTTTAGCTGAAACTACAGCGCGTTTTTTGGTCGCTATACAAACCATGTACTACCAAGATTCACCATAAATTGACTAGTTTTACGCTTGTCCTATACTCACGTTATTAGATTGTTGTTAACATGAATTTTTAAATCGTGGTCTAAAAGGTCTATATGTTGCGATAAAAATATAAGGAGGGCACTCACACAACAATTATTAGACAATTATTGTAAAAAAATTAACCGGCAAAAAATTCTGCTACATAAACAAAATAAATTGGTAAGATTATGTACGACATGTCTGGAAAATTATTGTGTAATGATGAACACAGTATTGTTTTCTCTAAATATAAAAAAAATATGCAAATTTGCTACTATTAGAGGATATGGCTTTAGTGAAAATATTATAAATTGAGGGGCTTAAATAATTAGCTTCCAAATGAAAATTATGCTAGCATTTAACTTTCAATTTCCCATGTGTAAATAGCTCAATCTTATCTACTTGTTTATCTTAAAATCATAATTTTCTGTTATATATAATTATATATAAATCGAAGTTGATCATAATATGATTAGTGAGTAATTTATCCTATTGTAAAATATTAAAAATAACTTTAAAACATTGAATTATATTGGATTAATTTGGTATCATAATAATATTATATTTTAAAAAATAAAAAATATTTTTTTGATATCGTACCATATCTATCTCTAGATTCTCCGGAACACGTCTGTCATTAAATTGGATGAAAAATATTTTCAATCACACTTACGTACACATCACAATTCACAACATTGTCATTTAGAATACTTATGTCATAGTACAATAATTATGTAAAAAAAAAGTATATAGTAGAAAAGCAAAAGAATATTGACTTTTAAGTAAACTTATTTTTATATGAATTTGACCACAAATTCTAACTAGATATAAACTAAATAAGCTTATAAAATACCAAATTTTAAACAAAATTGATTTTCTACAACTTTAAATTATTCCTTCAAACATGAAAGATGCAAAGTAGTACTCTCAAATATGTATTCTCATGTAGTATGCAAAAATGCATAGGAGTATAAGGTATACTTTCTCATGAGCAACCATGAGAATATAACAAAAAGAACTGCTATTATTATCTATACTTTTTAATTAAAAAAATGATCGTCTCGCATACAAAGCATCTCACGTTATTAGGATTTAGAGAATGTCACACTTCAAGAAATGTGAGGTACATAACCTATTCTAATAAGGAATAGTAACTGTTTTCACGGTTCAAGTTAATTACATACATGTCACACAAAAACAACTTTAACATTGCTCCAAGACTCTTCCTTCTAAAAAGTATGCATAGATCTTGATGCTAGATACTATAATTAGTATGAAATCAAATCCTAAAGTTTGTATGAGGTTGAATATTTTATTAAGCTATTAATCCTATGCTATTTTATTTAATTTTTCATTTTGCTGTAATTGGTTTGGTGGTCCTGCAGATGACATTTTTTTAGGATTATTATTCTTCTAGAGAACTGCTGCCATTGGACTTTTGTCTTTGAGGCCATTCCACTTGTCTAATCTTTTACTACTTACTATCTTTTTCCCTTTTTTGCATCTCAGCAGATTTTAATACTCCATGTGGGATGTTCCCTATTGTTGTTCTTGGATTTTGTCTTATCTGATCTATACTGTCTTGGTTAAACACAATCTTGGTACTAAATTTCAGTAGTAAATCTCTTATTGGTTCTCTTCTGACATTTTCTTGTGGAATTATTGTTATGGGTGAGATTGATCTTTGATTTCTTGAGTATTAGTGGTGGTTTTCTTTACTTGGGGTTTTGGAAAAATATGATTTTTCAACAAGTTTGATGGTTTTCTTGGGAATATGATGAGAAATTGGAGTGAGTTTTAAGTAAAGATTGGATTTTTATGATGTTATGAGATTTGGGGTGAAGATATTTGTTGGGGTTTGAAATTTTTTGTGATGGCTTTACTTGAGTTTTGGCAAAATATGATTTTTAACTAAGTATGCTAGTTTTCTTGGGGATATGATGAAAAGTTGGACTGAATTTTGAGTAAAGATTGGATTTTTATGATATTTTGAGATTTGGGGTGAAGAACTAAAGTGAAGATATTTGTTGGGGATTGTTTGGATTTGTCCAATTTTGTGGGAATCTTGATTTCATGAGTATTAGTATTGGTTGGCTTTAGTTGGGGTTTGATAAAATAGGATTTTTAACTAAGCGTGCTAGTTTTCTTGGGAATATGATGAGAAACTGGACTAAATTTTGAGCAAAGATTGGATTTTTATCATATTTTAAGATTTGGAGTGAAAAGCTGAAGTGAGGTATTTGTTGGGGATTGTTTGGTTTTGTCCAATTTTGTGGGATCTGTGAAAACTAACTAGTTGGAAATGGAGAGCAATTCCAAGACAATTGTGTGGTTTAGGAGGGATTTGAGAATTGAAGATAATCCAGCTTTAGCTGCTGCTGCTAGAAATGGAAGTGTTTTACCAGTGTTTATTTGGTGTCCGAAGGAAGAAGGGCAATTTTATCCCGGTAGAGTTTCAAGATGGTGGCTGAAGCAATCTCTGATTCACTTGAAACAATCTTTGAAATCTCTTGGGGCTGAACTTGTGTTGATCAAAACTCAGAGTACACTTTCTGCTCTCACGGAGTGTGTCGATGCTGTTGGAGCAACAAAAGTTGTGTATAATCATCTATATGGTTAGTAGTAACTTTCCTTTGGCCTTTACAGTTAGAGTTACTGCTCTATATCTCTGGAGAAAGTGTCATGTTATTGCTAATTTGTGTCGTGAGCTAATGTGATGGATCTAACTGTCCTAATAAACAAGCTCCTATTAGTTTTGTTTCTTGTTCTTGTTAGCGTGGTAGAATATACAACAACATACCTAGTGTAATCACACAAGTGAGATCTTGTAGCGCGATAGAATATGGAAGACTATAAATAGAGGGTCGATACACAGCATATATGTTCATACAAACATATACATATGTGTGTGTGTTTGTGTGAAATTTGAAGTATATATGGCTATAGATATTTGGTATTGATCTGATGTGTTCAATTTGCAAGTACTTGATTTCTGGTATCAATATTGATAGGTCTTATCTTTGCTATAACACGTGCTGCATCGTTTGGATTTAATAGAATTGTACAGAGTTCACTTGGTATTCAACCAAACAAACATAAGATCATTTGGAGTTTATTGCATAACTTGTAGAAGTTTTCAAAATCGAATTCCTAGAAGACCAAATGGTACTTGAATATTTGAGTTCCATGTGCCTGGTATCTGATTCTGAGGAAGTACTTACATGATCAATTTTCTGTTTGATGTAGATCCTGTTTCACTTGTTCGTGACCACAATATCAAGCAAAAGTTGGGGGAACTTGGCATATCTATTCAGAGCTACAACGGGGACTTACTGAATGAACCATGGGAAGTTTACGATGATGATGGAAAAGTTTTTACAACTTTTGATGCATACTGGGAGAAGTCGTTAAGTATACAAAACGAATCTGGTTCCCACCTTCCTCCTTGGAGATTAACTCAAGCTGCAGGTATGTCTGAGAACCCGTAACCTCCTGGTCACATGGCAACAACTTTACCAGTTACGCCAATGCTCCCCTTCTTGTTTTACATTAACTTGGTGAATGTTGTCAATATGGATGTTTACAATTTCTCAGATGTTCTTTATTTTAAATACACATCATATCATATACCTATAGTAAACCTGATAATTTTCATTTCCCTCATTGACAGGATCGGTTAAAATGTGTTCAATTGAGGAATTGGGACTGGAAAACGAGTCGGAAAAATCTAGTAATGCATTACTAGGGAAAGGATGGGCACCAGGTTGGAGCAATGCAGACAAGGCCTTAACCGAATTTGTAGAGAGCAATCTACTCGCGTACTCAAAGGATAGGCTGAGAGTCGGGGGAAACTCTACATCCCTTTTGTCTCCTTATCTTCACTTCGGAGAAGTAAGTGTGAGGAAAGTTTTCAACAGTGTGCGCTTGAAGCAGATACTTTGGACCAAAGAAGGGATCTCTGTTGGAAAAGACAGTGCTACTATTTACCTTAGAGCTATTGGGCTTCGAGAGTATTCTCGCTATATCTGTTTTAATTTCCCATTTACTCATGAAAGATCGTTACTGAACAATCTGAGGTTTTTCCCTTGGAATGCTGATCAAGCCCATTTTAAGGCTTGGCGACAGGGACGGACTGGTTACCCATTAGTAGATGCAGGAATGAGGGAGCTTTGGGCAACAGGATGGGTTCATAATAAAATAAGAGTGATTGTGTCAAGTTTCTTTGTCAAGTTTTTACTTCTGCCATGGCAATGGGGAATGAAGTACTTTTGGGATACACTATTGGACGCGGATTTAGAAAGTGATATCATTGGTTGGCAATACATCTCTGGTAGCTTGCCAGATGGTCATGAACTTGAGCGCCTCGATAACCCAGAGGTATGTTATGTTGTTGATGTAAATGTCATAGTAGATGATGTTTCTTGGCATGGCTTTGTTTTTTCTATTATTTTTATGGCACAACCACAATAGAAGTTACGAGTTCAGCAGAATCCAGTAGCTTTGACTAAACTCTATGTTCATAAACTTAAAACCCTGGATCCGCCTCTATCAAGAGATGGCATAATCATGCCAAACTCAAGAAAACATACCTTTTTCCTTCATTCAACTAGACATTTTCGACTCTATTTATGAAGGCCTTTTATTGATATTAAGAAAAAAAACCGCTCTTTTTATACCTAGTAAAAAGCATGGTGTATTCTTGGGATATTTAGTTGATCAGTCGTGAGCTTATTTAAGTTCCATCAACTCTTCATGCAGGTTCAAGGATTCAATTATGATCCGGATGGTGAATATGTGAGACATTGGCTACCTGAGCTAGCAAGAATGCCGGCTGAGTGGATCCATCATCCTTGGGATGCACCACCTAATGTGCTCAAAGCTGCAGGGGTGGAACTCGGAATGAATTACCCGAACCCCATAATTGATGTAGATGTTGCGAGGGATCGTTTAATGCAAGCTATAGTTATCATGAGAGAAAAAGAAGCAGCTGTGAATGCTTCAGATGCAAGTGGAACCATTGAAGTTGTGTTTGATAACTCGGAAAATGTTGGAGATTCAGCCAACATCCCAAAGGACGACGTTGTAAAGGGAAAGGGGCCTTGCCCGAGCAGTTCATCTTATGATCAAAGGGTGCCATCAATGCAAAATGTATGCACATATAAAAAGAGACCAAAGCCCGAAGAGGATACAAAGAAGCTCAACGATAACAGGCTTAGCTACAAGAACGAAAGGATCAAAATGTCAAACGTGGACGGTGACTTGTGCTCTACTGCAGAATCCTCTTCTATGAAAAAACAGATGACCGTCAGCAGAAACTCATTCTCTGTACCTCGAACAATTACCATGTCTCATGACAGAAAATCCTTTGATGACGAAGCATCATCACATGTGAAGCTACAAAAGGAAGAAGAGATTGACACAGAAATCAATTCGTGCAAAAATGGTAAGACACAAACACCTTAAGATTGAGTTTTTGTTTGTCTATTTAATTGTTCCATTCAAAACAGGAGAGCTTAGCTTCACTTCAATCTCTCGTCTCGTCTCTGTTCTAGTTTCAATCATCATGACCGGACCCTGTGTTCTTTGACATTTGCAGAAGCTACAACGCGATGATTCCCTCACCATCTCCAAACATCTGCCTCTTTCGAAAATGTTCAATAGGAGACATATAGTTGAATCAACATATGCAGTGGAATGACGATATTCTGTTGAACATTTCTTGGTGTAGATATAACTACCTCTTAATCGTAGCAAGGTTGTAGTTTGTTTGACATAGTACGTGATAGAACTCATCGTGAAGCAGCTCAGATTCATGGTTTAATCTCTGCTTTGTTTAGTTAAGCCATGCATATGTAATCTTGAATATGGAATTTCTCTAGTATTTTCGTAGTAATAAAAGATGAAAAGAGGTCACCTAGTTTTGAGAAAATGATAACACATTCTACTTTGGGTATGAAGTGCTTGTGTATTCTTATAACTAGCTAATCTACCCGCGCTTGGTGCAATTGGGTATTGATGATATTGTCAAGCTTAAAAATAATCCTTTAATTATATACAAATATATAATAACTTCTAAGTGTGAAAGCTATCTTGGGAAATTGGCACTACTAGAAATAAGGGTTTCTCCTACCATGAATCAGTAGGAAATTTGTATTATAGAATGCAATTGTTCCACTAATTTTCCAGCGAATCAGTTCACTGAGAAAATATATAGTGGGAAACACATTCTTATTGAAATAGCGAGAGACTTTCTAATTTTGTTTTTATATGAAAACATTACTATCTTTTTAATTTTTTCATCGACTCATCAAAATATATATGAAAATAGCCACGAAATATTTACCAGCGGGAAAATTCATGTTCAACTATAATTTCAACTTTTTTATTTTAACTTTAACTTCAGATACTTTTTTAACTTTTCAAATTTCAACAAACTCATGTCGAGAAAATGGTCTAACCCCCCCCCCCCTCCCCCATCTATATTTGATTTCAACTACACACTCTAACTAACTTCAAGGGTGTCCTATTACCCTGAACATTTTAAAAGTGAAATATATACCCCTTAAAATTTATGTTAAGTAGTGAGATACACTCGCCTGCCACATCATTTTTTTAGTAAAAAAGTTATTAATTTTTGTCTTTATTTTATATTTTCCTTTCTCTTTTTTTCTTTTGTTTTTAATCCTCTTTTGACTTTTCTTTGACACCAACTTTTTCTCCATTGATATGAAACCTAGAAGCACATTACCTTCTTCTTTCTTTCTTCTTCTTTATATGTTTTATTTATTTTTTATTTTATTTTCTTTTCATAATTTTAGTGAATTTTCATTCAAGTAATAATGATAATATCGTTGAATCGAATTTGATTCTGCCAACCGAAGAATTAGATGGCAGCATTGATAAGTTCGTGTGGTCAAGTAGTTTCCGAAAAGTGGGTTGCATATTGGAGTTGGATATGATGGCAAATTTAAAGTGAATTTGTGATTTGAAGTATAAAAAATTGTTTTTGCTATTTTTAATTTCGTTATCATGGTCACTGTCTACGAAAAGTATTTTTTAGCATTTTAGAAATTAATCTATCCGTCTCACTTTTAAATATTTCTTAATTTGCTATTACTCAAAATTCAATAACAACACATACTATGATAGATATGGAAAAAAGAGGTGAAAATAGCGGTATGGCAATGGTAAACTTAGTATCTGAGAATGAAAAATTGAAGTTTATGATTAAAAGAAGGAGAGTTGATTTCTTTTGGAAAAAAAGAGAGGAGAAAGATATGATTAGTGATAGCTGAGTAATGAAATAAGTTTATGGCATTTTTCGGAGAAGTTTTGAAGAGAAAAAGAAAGAAGAAAAAAAAAATTAAAAAGAAAAGATAAATAGAAGTAAAAGATAACATAATTTAAAAAAATAAATAAATTAGAAACTTAATATGAAAAAGGAAAATTACTTGCAAACTTTAAGTTTTAATAAAAAAAAGTGTCTCTCACTCTCTTTGAGAAAGTGAATACACTTTCTTTGCCACCTCAGCATATAGGGTGACAATAATTTTATTTTAAAATAATTCAAGGGTGTAATAGAATCATCGTGAAGTATATGTGTATAGTTGAAAATCTAGCTATAGGTTGGGGAGACTTTTGGCCATTTTCTCAACTCATGTCCATGCCTAAAGGGTTTCTAAATCAAGCAAAGGTAAGTCTATTCTCAAACTTTAATTTAATATTCCTTTCTTTCCAAAATACTTGTTACAATTTTATTTTCAAGAGTCAAATTATATGAATTTTGATTAATATTTCAAGAAATATTTTTCTATCATGTTGAAAAGATAAAAAGTGTAACTTATAGTATTTTTTATATAGACATTAAATATCTAAATTTTAATTTTAAAATATTGAATTAATCTAATCTAATTTAATTTTAAAAATTAGTCAAATTAATTCTGAAAAAGGAAAACGTGACAACTATTTTAGACCCCAAATATAGTTCTTAATATGGACTTGTTTCTCCAAATATTTTTTGTTTCTTTATTTAGGAAAAAAAACTGTTGTTTTATGCATAAAAGTATGATTTTTTCTCTCTTTAAATACGTCTTTTACAAAGTAACCCACCGTTTATTCTATTGAGTACAAATTGCATTTCATTGTTTGATGTTAATACCTAAGACATTAGAAATAAATTGCTGGACAAAACTCCATTGATTATGTTTAATCGCCCTTAGATTTTATTTTATTTTTCTATAATGATAATGTACAAATTAGTTTGCATGCAATTTGGATCCGACCCATTTCATTTTTTACCTTGAAAAGAATTTATATATTTGTAAACTACCTAAAATGTACTATAAGTCACAATAATTGATAATTCAAAATGTTTAAAAGATTTACGAAAAAATTATGGTAAAAAATAAACTTGTTTGAATCTCAAAATTCGAAAAGTGTCACATAAAATGAAACGGAGGGAGTATAAGTTTATGACAAACATAATTTTGTTTCTTAGTGATTCAAAAAAGGGATTTGGAGCAATACTTTCGATTTGTGATTGTACTGTACTTTGTTTATTACTTACAATTACTTCCTTTATCTTGATATAATTATCATGTATTTTGCTTTTTAAAAGTTTAATTTGATTTTTTTTTTCTCAACAGCGTTAAAAATAAAACATCATCCTATTTTTTTGCTATTGTTCGTGAATTAGTTATTCTCTCTTCACTTTTACTTGTTGTGGCCTTTACACACTAGTTAAGAAATAATGATTAATACTCTTCCCATCCTTATTCAAATTTTGACTTGACACATTTATTAAGAAAATAGTAATTCGTATAATGAATTTACCATTTTATCTCTATTAATCAATAGGTTCCAAATATATTTATTCAATACATTTTCTAAATACATTAACTCAATATTAATAAATTAAAGGTATAATAGGAAAAATTAAACTGTCCTTTATTGATTTGTTAAAAATGACAAGTAAAAACGAGAAATCAAATTATGAAATATTTGCTATTAATTTTAGTTTATGTGTACAAGTAATAATGTTAAGGGAAAAAAATAGGAAAATAATAATTGAACGTTCGAAAAATATAAAAAGAAAACCAGATGGCTAATTTTGATTGGCCGAAAGTGATTCCAAAGAATATTCCACTCTCAGTACTGGTACTATATAAGTCCATCAGAAAGAGAAATGTGAGTGTTCACGGAAACGATGAAAACAGAAAACGTTATGAGCGAGGAACTGAAGCGAGAATATCGTGTGTGTGAGGAAATAGGGAGAGGACGATTCGGCGTCGTTTTCAAGTGTTACTCGCCGGGAACCGGCGAGACTTTCGCCGTGAAATCTATCAACAAGCTTCTCATCGCCGATGACTCAATCGATCGTCAATGTCTTTACAACGAAGCTAAAATCATGCATTTGGTTTCTCCTAATCCTCACATCGTTCGTATCGTCGATGTCTGTGAAGACGATACGTACCTCGATATCGTTCTCGAGCTCTGCAACTCCTCAGATCTCTTCCATCGACTCTCTACTCAACGAGTTTTTTCTGAGTCTGATGCCATTGCCGTTATGGTACTCTTTCAGTCCATTACACAAATTAGGGGAAAACGATCTGTGAATTTTAGTGCACTTGTGTTTTTGTAGATTCAAATTAAATGATTTTGACTGAAATTTCTAAAATGTAGTACTACTTTTCATCGAAAGTTTGTCAAATTGATGATTAAATAAGTGAGAGTAGTAAATGAGGTGTGATAAAGGGAGGAACAGGATTGATGTAGATAAGATAGGGTTTTCTATTGTTTGTTGTCTTCAGCATTGATAATTTTTGGATCAACTGTTTTTCTAGGTTCCATTGATGGAGGCAATAGCGCATTGTCACCGGCTCGGCGTAGCGCACCGGGATATCAAGCCTGATAACATTCTGTTTAACGACTGGAACGATCTGAAATTGGCTGATTTTGGCTCGGCTCAGTGTTTCTGCGAAGGCGAGCTGATGAGCGGAGTGGTAGGGACGCCGTATTACGTGGCGCCGGAGGTTTTAGCTGGAAGAGATTACAATGAGAAGGTAGATATTTGGAGTGCTGGTGTCATTCTGTATATAATGTTGGCCGGAATCCCGCCATTTTACGGTGACTCTACGGAGGAGATTTTTGAGGCTGTTCTCAGAGCGAACCTTAGGTTTCCGACAAGGATTTTCCGATCTGTGTCGCCGGCGGCGAAGGATTTGCTACGGAGAATGCTATGTAAAGATATTTCTAGAAGATTCTCAGCTGAACAAGTCCTTCGTAAGTATCACCACTCTATCATTCTTCTAGCCTCGATTTTTTCCTAGATTACAACATTCATTTATTTGACCAAATCTTTTAATCACAAATTTAAAATAATTAAATTAAGGCATACCTATATACTTAATAAAATAATTATTCCCTTAATCTAGGATCAAATAATTCAAATTGAAGTCTAGTTTGGACTTGAATTCTTTTAGGATTTAGGATTCTACCTTTGTGCATTCAACAACGGAATTGAATTTAAAAAAAAAAAGAAAAGGAGAGGAAAATGAGATTTCTTTGCCTCTACGATTTGAATAGAAGAAAATGACATTTTTAATTTTCTTAGATAAAAAAACGAAGTACTCTACATATCATTCTTAATCCATTAAAAATTTGAGCATAATTTGGGCCACGAATCATTGACCTACCTAAATTTAGGCGTGTTGGACAGATCATATTTTTATGAATTAATTTTATCTTTAGTATATAAAACTTTTAAAATGTGTGATCACTATAAAAACTTTTGTTTTTGAAATGGTCTAAAAAAAATTTGTGGTTCAAATTTCAATGCATATAATTTGAAAATTTTTAAATATTAATTTAGTTATTTTCTTGGTTAATAAGATGATATATAATAATACACAGGGCATCCATGGATCACTAGCAATGATGGGACGAAAGAAGATGGTGTCGTAGCTTGAGAATTTCGACCCCTTATTTGGACCTCTAATCCAACATTATCAATAGATGTGCAGATAACTCATACTTCTTAGTAGTGAGAATGAAGTATAATGGCTTTTTTCCCCCGATTTTCCACCCAGTGTTCAGTGTCTGCATTGGAGTTCCGACTAAATGCAGGACCCATTTGGGGTGACGCACCCAACATGATTTTCTCCATTTCCAAAACTCGAATCCGAGACATCTGGTTAGGGTGAAACAGTATCACCCACTGCACCACATGCATGTTGGTAGTATTAATGTGTTAAAGTAGTATTAATCAATTAAGAGACTTGTCTTATATATCTTCTACCAAAATATATGTGAAGTTGTGAATCATCAAACTAAGTGTTTCCTTTTGTTATATTTTGATCTAACTTTTCATACAGAGATCGTGAGCACTAAAAAAAAGATCAGCATGCATGAATTAGTTCTCTTTTACTATCAACCACAATAAGTTGACAGTTTTTCAACTGTATGAGATAAAGGCGCACACATGATTTTTTCCTACTTTAACAAGTTTATTGGTTTTACTTTTGTTGAATGTAATTTCAAGTAACTTTAAGATTAGGTTTATATATACAAAAACCCTACAGAGAATTGGGTCTAGTTGGATAGAGCACAATGACCATTTTTAGCTTATTTCAATTCATCTCATTTCGTTCCAGTAACTTTTGGGCCAATTTTAGTTCAATTTCTCTATTTATTTCCGTTTATCCCGTCCATAGGACATCCCTACTCATTTGTTTTCTCCCCAAAAAAAAGTTGAACTCTAAAAGAGAAAGAAAAATCAATCATCTCAATTTTTTTTAAACTCTTACTTTATTTTAAGTTATTTATTTACTTGGTGGATAAGAACATACGCTAGATCAAAATCTTGTGAAATACATCTCGATCATTTTTATGAATTTAAGTCCTCAACTCGAATTTATGTATGTATGTAAGATTCATATTATCTTTCGTTTCGAATGTATTTTATATGTAAATTACATTGAGACACTCATAAAATCAAACGAATTACACGTGCCATGAAATTAACGCACTCTATTATCTGTGTTGTTCAATTACAACAACTTAAAAAAAAACAAATAACTTGACACTCCATTGAGAATATTTTAACAATCTATTCATAAACATACAAAAATTATTATAAAAGGGTAACACTACATCTTAAATTTGAAATTGGGAAAATGAAGAGAAACTATAATGAAGAAAAGATAGATGCAATTACAATAACTTGAAAAAAACATATCTATTATTTTGGACATTTGGAGGGACTATTATAGTAGCATACACAAATAGATTTATTTTGTTCTACATCATGTCACTCTGAATTAAGATAGAATGCTCCATAATCTGAGACACAATTTGTTTGGCAAATTGTAAGTTCTTGAGAACAAGGAAGCGATGCATTTGATTGTGATGAACATACTAATTGAGCATTAGTTGTAGAGAGAACTTGAGTCATCACAAACATGGCTGCAAAATCAAGTAATAGAATTAATGTTGCTATGAAATAGTATTCTCATAACACTCGTAGATTAGATAACAACGATGTTTGAGTCAGCTTATATATATAATAGACATCCAAATAGAGTCAATTTTACTTGTAATGAAGGATAAAAATAACTTGTTCTTTTTTTTCCCGCGTAAACAAGAGGGATGTTTTCAATGTAATGGGAAAGGATTTTAAAATTAGGTTTGGTTCACAAGTTTAAATCCTATGACGTTCTAGTATCTTTCTGAATCGTCTAATTTGAATTGTTGGCATCGTCACTATAAATCACATTCTTCTATAATTTACATTCCAGTTCATTGACCACTAGACGACTTTTTTTTAAGAGAAGAGATTTGGATATTCATTTCGAGCTTGTTATCTCTTTTTCTTACTTTTAAAAAATATATATGTATATATTTAACAAAAATGAAAAGACATATTCGAGTTGAAAAGTAAAGCATATAGATGATATATACATACCACAAATGTAAGCAATGGAAAAATTGAAGCTAGGGAGAGACACACCAAAGTTCTCCATTGCAGAAATTAAGTGAATAAAATAATCATTTCACTTATCTTTTATACTAGAACTACAAATAAGAGATTGTAAAAATAAGATATAATGCATCCTAATATAGAAATTTCTTGATGAAGCCCAATTTAGAAATGCCATAATTATTTTGACAAATGTAGTATTAAAAGGAGGATTTCCTTGCAAAAATAATATGGAAAACTATTAATTGTACAAATTCAATCTTATACTATATGTTATAATGTAAAAGTTTATTTTTTTTTATAAAAAAAAAAAGTTTATTTTTTCAAAAAAGAGTTAGTAATTATCTTTGAATAATACTATATGTGTTTTTCAATAATTGTACAACATTGAATCAGTAGTATCAAATGAATAATTGGTTTTGTGAGCTTTCGATGTGTTATTTTTTGTTGAGTCATCTAATTAGTTATAACCAATCTATGTACGCTCCCCAAAGTTTATTTGACTTACCCCTAATTTATAATATTTCCTCGCTTCAATTTATGTGATGTAGTTTGACTTGATATGAAATTTAAGAAAGAAAGATTGATCTGAAATATAAGCAATAGTAGATGTTTGTGTGACTATAAATTATTTTTTTTAAAAAGAGTATAAATTATTTTTATTAAGGGTAAAAGGGTAAAATCATTAATATTGACTAATAGTAGTCAAAATAATCATGAATTATCCAAATCTGATTTCTTCAGATAAACTCCTATAATGATGAATTATTTATATTATTTTCTTACATTCTCTTAAGTTATAGCTATGTATAAAAAAGATAAAGTTAGATGAATACTTTATTAAAACAAAAATTGCTTCAATGGAGAACTTTGGTATATTTTCCTACCGTTTCAATTTTTTCATTGCTTATATTTGTGGTATGTTTTAGCCATATGCTTTTTTGGCTTTTCAACACACGTTAGAGTCTATTGAAAACAATCTCTCTACTGCTAAGGTAGGCCGTAAGGTACGTGACTCTCCCGTACACCACTTTGTACGTAAGATTTTATACACTGGATATGTTATTATTGTTACATACGTACGTCTTTTTTGTAATACTAGTTTTTTTATATTAACTTTGATTTTGTAGTTATGTTCGTGATGATTCAGGTTCTCTATACAAGTACTAATGTAAATAGATTGTCAATCACAGACTAATGTTTCTCTTCCTTGTACTGAAGAAGAACCAATTTGCCAATCCAATTGTGAAGCAAAGTATGAGAGATTTTATATTACTTCACAATGTCTTATAGTAAAAGGCAATGCAAAAATATCAATTTGTGTGTGTTTCTATGATAATGACAACCCATATCCAAATTGAAACTATTTGTAATTTCACTTATTATGTTTCAAAGTATGTTCTTATTTATTGAAATCGATTTCTGATAAATGTTCATATGATTTATGCTAGTGTTTTTTGGGTTGAACTCTCCAATTTGGTCTATAATATAGGTATCAGAGTCGGTCGATCCACGTATAGGGCCACGACTTGGAGTGATGGGATCCAAGAAGGGTGCAAGCCTGCGACCAATGAGGTCAATAGAAATGTTTTATACTTAGCATTATAAGCTAAATGGTCTCTCCCACCTATTAGACTCTCTTGTTTGATTTATAACATTGGTATCAGAGTCGACCAATCCACAGGACTGCGACTAAGAGAAGTGGGTTGAACCCAAGATGGTTACCAGTCAGAGGTGGATCCACGTGTCCTCTTGAGAGTGCACGTGCACCCATTAACTCTAAAAAATTATGGATGCACTGGTTTAAATGTTGCAAAGGGGATGACTAGTTTCGCACCTGCGACCAATGGTGCAAAGTGAAGTTCAAACCACCAATCCACAAAGCAAACTTTATCAAGTAAAGTTATTTAATTCATATTTATACGTTAGTACATTAATGCTGACATGCTATTAGGCAGGCCAAGCAAGCAACAAGGGACATGTGGTAAGTTTAGTTGCCTTCTCTTAAAATTCTAATCATGTTGATGTAAAAAGTCTTTGTAGCTTTTATCCAAGACAACAAAGCCAAGACAATAAACTTGGTACGTTTTTCCAAAGGTATATATATATATATAAAATAAAGTCTTGAGTCTAATTTAAAAAGAATCTCTTTCTCTCTTTATTTTCTTGTTTTTTTCTCTTCAATTTTACTAAGAAGACAAATTATGGTATTTAAATTGTCAATGACTGAAACAAAAGGCAACCTTTTTTTTGTTTTTGTGTAGGGGAACTTGAAATCAATCTTTTTCAAGTTGCGCTTTGAAGGATGACTTTTTTTTTATTCATTTAAAGTCAATAAAATATATTTTTAAAAATTATAAGATATTGACGATGGTAATTGTGGGATCCGATTGATGGGGTGATTGGTGGTAGTGTTGACTTATGATAGTTACGTTGTTGTAGATAGTAGTAGTTAGTGGTCATGATGACGGATAGTAATGATTAATGAATTGGTGGAGATGGTTGATATTATGAATTCGTGCTGCATGTGAAATCAATCATGGATATTACATCATTAATGATCGATTTGTCTATATTAAACCCTTTTGAGCTACGGTTCTTTCTAACCATGTGTGAACTCAAAATACTTGGGTAGAATTACATACTCTTTAATGATTACCTTGCATTATTATTTCTTATCACGACATACACTTAGAGAATGAAATCCATAAAAGATTACCACCATAGATTGCAATAAGCTACGAACTTTTCCAAAAAATAGAAAGGTTAATTTTACTATACTGAATGTTTTTATTATAACATAAAGAAAATCAAAAGCTCCTGCATCAAAGATTAGCAGAATTACACAAGAAAAAAAAAACCACAAAGCAAAAAAGAATAGATGATTATTTCATCATAACATACAAAAACAAGAACATAAAGCTTACTAAAAAGCCTCAAAACTCTTGCTATATCGATCTCATGATGTTAAAAGGGCACATTTATGTATTAAACTGGAATCGTTTGTGCATTTTCCACCTTAGTTATTTCCTCTTCTCCTTCATTTTCCTTTGACATTTCTTCCAATGATTTTCCTTTTGATTCTGGCACTAATAATGTGAACAACATTCCAAGAAAATTCACACAACCTAACACAATAAGTGCATTTTTCACACCAATTCCAGTTGGATAACCCGCGTCGACTTTAGTTGGATCGGTAGATTGAGCAGCATACAAAAAACCAAATGCACCAACAATTGCACCAGCTTTCCCAGCTGCAGCTGATATCCCGTGGCACGTTGATCTCAACCTAGCTGGAAAAATCTCCGCGGGTACAACAAAAGTTGTGGCATTTGGACCAAAATTCGCGAAGAAAAAGGTAAGTGAGTACATCACCACAAAACCAAATCTGTTTTCCTTTTTAGTCCAATGATTATATGGTATGGCTAACGCGAACATAAACACTGTCATGAAGAAAAACCCCATCAATTGAATTGCAAATCGACCCATTCTATCGATGAATGCAACAGTAAACCAGTAACCAGGTACAGTACTACATAGAGCAATAAGAGTTTGTGCCTTTGCAATTTTGAATACCTCATCCAACGCGTTCATTGTCTCTGGATGAGGTATCCATCCAATTTTACTAAATATATCCTTCTGAAATAGATTCTGACTATAAAAAGCGATATCTAGTAAAAACCATGTACTAGTTGTTCCAAGCAAATGCAGCCCATGACGATGAAGAAATTCCTTACTAAACAACCCGAAATTATTCCCCTGTATTGCAACAATCTTCTCAATCTTATCATCCTCTGCTTCAATTTCAACATTCAACACTTTAGACATATCGGAAGCAGCCTTAGTAGCATTCTTAGCTACTAAAGCTGTGTAACGCGCTGTCTCAGGCATCTTCATACGCCAATAATAAGTAAGCAAAGCCGGTATAGCACCAAACATGAGTATTATTCTCCATACAATATCAGCCTCTTGAGGGGTTGAGCCTTCATTATTGACAGAATAAATTGGAGCAGGGTACGCGTTTTTAAATGCACCACTAACAACAAGTGCAACAATCCCTCCTGCCAAAATCCCAAATCCTTGCATCGCGAATACTGCAGCTATAAAAGCTCCACGAGTCTTCTTATTAGCGTATTCAGACATGATTGTTGCTGATAAAGGGTAATCACCACCAATACCAAAACCAAGCCAAAATCGAAAAAAACATAATGTAGCAATCACACCACTAGGGGTCTTACCAAATGAAAGACCCGATGCAATCGAGCAAATAACCATGATCATGAGAGTCATTCCATAAACTCTTTTCCTTCCCATCTTATCACCTAGCCATCCGAAAAACAGCTGGCCCGAGAGTGTCCCAACAAACGCGACTCCATTGACTGCAGCTGAGATACCAGGAGGGAGAATTCCTGGCTTAGGTGCACCTTGATGATGATAGTAAATTCGACCAAGCAATTTAGTCACAAGTGAAATGCAGAAAAGGTCATATGCATCAGTGAAAAATCCCATTCCTGCTATCACAATTGCTGTAAAATGGTACAATTGTGTTTTAGCAACATCAAGAGCATTTAGTACTTGTAATTGATCTTTAGCCATAGCTAACTATAGTTTTACTAGTAATATTTCTCAAACTACTATAGTTTTTATGCTAAGATAAATAATGTAGAGAAGGGGCTATTAATATAATTGATTTGAAAGAATAAGACAAGGACAAGATTACAACAAGTTCAATTTTTAGAAATCCTTAATATTATCAACATATATATATATATCCTCCATCCATCCTAATTTATGTTACATTGTTTGACCGCGTGTGAAGTTTAATAACGTTTATGGAAAATATTAAAAGGGAAAGAATGATTGATATAACAAGTCGAGGACAAGATTATTACAACAACAACATATTCAGTATAATGCTATAAGAGGGTCTAGGGAGGATAAAACGTATGCAGGCTTTACCTCTACCTTTGTGGGGTAGAGACTAGAGATGTTGCTTCTGATAGACTCGAGGACAAGATTACAACAAGTTCAATCTTGGGAAATCTTTAATATTATTAAAAAAATATATAGTATGAAAGGTTTATGGTGTCATAGAAAGGGGTATATTCGGCCGACTTTGCATATATTAGAACAAGAAGGATAGTTGTTAGATAATTCCAATAGAATGCAACTAAGTTTTCTAAGTTTTTTTTTTTTTTTTTCATTGTTTAAGCTTATAAACATCTTTAGAAACAGCCTGTTCCTACTGTCACAAATTACTAATGCATGTCCAAATGTAATATTTGGCATAACACATAAACATAAACATGTTTTTTAATTTGACTTTATTTGATATTTATATCCTCTAATTTTGAGAATGCATAAGTATGTACTAAACTCATATAAAATTGAACAAGTAGACATATATGTCTTACATGATTTGCGTGAGATACACTCAAACTGATTTGTATTATGTCATGTAGGATGTGTTTGTCTACTTGTTCAATATATACGAGTTTAAGGGTCTACTTGTGCGCGCCTAAAGTTAGAGAGCATAAATGTCAATTGAGATCAAGTTAAAGAACATATTTATGTATAATGCCCTTTTGATTACCAACTAATTGTTTTTTACTCAATTACAAATTCACATGAATCTAATAGCTTTTTTTCAAGACCCCATGTGTATGTATAAAGAAATTCGCTAAATATCTATAAATATATAATGTGCAGATATAATTCTTTCATGCGTTTTCAACTGATAAATTATGTGTTAATATAACTGATACATGTTTGATACAACTGATATATGTAACTCTTTCATTGATACAACTCTTCCGCCCATACAATAATTGCAGCTACATTTTGTATTACACTCTAAACTATTGCTATTTATGAAACTTTTTCTTAATTTTACACGACTATAGGTTATACAAGAAGTCCATATAATACCAACAGAAAATCACATCTTTCAAAATCCAAATCAAAGAATATTCAGAATAAATTAATAATATGTGTAAACATGCCCATTCGTCAATTTTTTTTGTAGCAATAATGATAAAATTATAGACAAATCTTCATTGCAGACGCATAAAAATTATTGAATCATACAAAAATAGTGTTTAACCTTATAACTAATTGAGTTTAACAATAGTTTTGGACTTTCTCACTCTTTAATCTAAGTTAAAAAAATATTCTAAGTTAAAAAAAATAGAAGAAGGTTCTCTTTATAATAAGATTAATCCAATTCTAGTATGTTGAAGTTTTTGAATCAATCAAATCCTTTTCAGTAAAACGTGACATATTTGAATTATGATTGTTTTTATGCAAGAAATTAAATTCATTGCTAAGCTTAATTATTTTTGAAAGATCGATAGCGTACAAATAACGGAGATGTAGTATAAGTGTAACACTTGTGGCCCTTCAATTGACATTTTTGTTCTTAACGATAATACGCGTTCTATATGAAATAGACATACTAGAAAGAAAAAAATATAGTCTCAATCAATCAATTAGAGTGACATAGATTATTGACTATAGTAGAGATATTTACCTAATTTTCAAGATAGTAATTAACATCTTATAATGTGTAAAAGAATATATGGTTAACTTTTTTTTTTAATAATAAATAAAATAAATAAGAAGAAGATAATGAGAAATTTCTTGGTATTTAACGGCAAAAAGGTTTTGGCTGATATTACTAACAAGAATATTACCTAGGTGCGTTATTTAGTTTTTTTTTTTTTTCATCTGATGTCTAGTGTTCATATTGGAGCTCCGATCAAATTTGGATTGCATATAGCATGATTCATTTGGGAATGGTGCTCCCAATATGATTTTTTTTTTCATATATAAGGCTCAAATATGAAATTTCTGATTAAAGATAGAGCAACGTTTCGCCATTTGAGTTCGTTGAAGTTAAGATTAAGTTCCTTAAGAATACACAAGAAGAATATTCAATGAAAGAAGTACGAGGAGGAAAATACATGGAAATTTCTAATGTGGAAATTAATAATTACTTACTATATATGCCTAAGGAACAAATTAGTAATGAATTTGAACATTGATATAATAATGAGGAAAAAAAATTCAAATGTCTATATTATCTGAAATTGCATAATTTTATTTTTCATTACATTTTTAATATCCTTGTTATTTGTAAATTGTCTCGTATTTGTCCTTGCTGTTAACGGAATTAATTCTACCATGAAAACGTTGATTACCACGTACCCAAATTAGACCATTTTCTCAACTGATAAAAATTAAAATTAAAGAACATATACATTTATTAAGTAGGTTTAAAATATAAAAATATACATACACGAAGAAACTAAAGAGATTCAGCATCTACTGATCTATTTTATATACATACAAAATAACTTTGACCTTAATTATATATACAATATAACTTTCCGACAATCGTGTTTTGGGATGAACCCTGGCTCTGCCCCTAGGAAAGAATATTCAATGAAACTACGAGGAGAAATAAATTAATTATATTTCTAGTACATTATGTTCTTAATTAAATTTGGTTTAACGTAGAGATTAAGGAAAAATACTGTTTTTTTCTTGTAGATACAACGTAACGCAAGCTGTTCTCCCAATATTAAAATTTGATCATTATAATATAATTTGTCAAACATATGGACGAATCAGAGTCCAACATCTTTGTGATTGGATTATGTGGTATATATTCTTATATGATTTTGTACGATCTTTATCGGCTCATGATTTAACTTTTTGGAGTTTGATTACACCAATCAATATTCATTTTTTTATCAGACGTTGCGGCTCCAAACATACAATGAAAACTTGCATTGCATTCAATATTTATGAATATTTAGCGAATACTTTATTTTCAAACATATAATTTGAGCAAAAGCTATTATGTTATGTTCTAAGTTCCGTTTATGTCCGGTCCTGAGCATGCAAAGGGTGTCATAGTCCCACAACCGTTGTAAGTGAATTATTTTATCTTTCTTATATGATCTCGAACAATCTTTTTATCTCACTAGCAAGTTATTAATAATCACTTCTATCACCATCATTAATGTTGGGTTCATATTATAGCTATTGATATGCTTAACATGATTTCTCTTTTAAGGAAGAAAGCTTACCAATTTTTAATAGTACATTGAAGTCTGACTAAATCTGAATTCACGCTTAAAAATCTCACATTAGATGGGTAATGCATTTCCTAACAAAGATGACATGCACTATATCCCAGTAACTCACACTCGCCTGACTAAATTTGAATTCACACCTAAAAATCTCACAATAGAGGGGTAATGCACACCCTAACAAAGATGACATACACTATATCCTAGTAACTCACACTCGAGATCTCTGATTAAGCTTTACCAAGTTATGTTACACATGAAGAAAGAACATAAAAAGATAAGAGTCAAGAAATGTTTTATAGAAAGAGATGGACAACCAAAGAACCTCCTTTGGTTACTTTATATAATCTCAGAATTTCTGAGATTTGCAGAACTAAGGTAATAATGTTTAATTACCATCAGAAACAAACATATAAAAAAAAGGTAAGAGCTTATTCCATCTTATAACAAACAAAACAAACATCTCTTTCTAATCCCAAATACCACAAATTAACTCAAACTGCATCATAGTATATACTAATTGATAACTTGTCTAAAACTTAAACAGGAACTGTCCTTCCACTTGTTGCTCTCATTTCAGCTACAGTTTCCTCTTCCCCTTCGTTTTCCCTCGACATTTCTTCCAATGACTTCCCTTTCGATTCTGGAACCAAGAATGTGAACAACATACCAAGGAAGTTAACGCAACCAAGGACGATCAACGAGTTCCTCACACCAATGCCAGCAGGGTAACCAGCATCAGTCTTTTTTGGATCTGTGGGCTGAGCAGCGTACAAGAATCCGAATGCACCAACCATAGCTCCTGCTTTTCCTGCTGCTGCTGATATTCCATGGCATGTGGACCTAAGCCTGGCTGGGAAAATCTCAGCAGGGACGACGAATGTTGTGGCGTTTGGACCAAAGTTGGCGAAGAAAAAGGTGAGTGAGTACATGACCACGAAGCCGATTCTGTTATCCTTGAGAGTCCAGTGATGGTATGGAAGGGCTAAGGCAAACATGAAGACTGTCATGAAGAAGAATCCCATCAACTGAATTGCGAATCGACCAATCCTATCAATGAATGCAACTGTGAACCAGTAACCAGGAACAGTACTACAAAGAGCAATAAGAGTTTGTGCCCTTGCAATCTTGTAAACTTCTTCCAACGCGTTCATGGTTTGTGCTGGTGGGATCCATCCAATTGCACTGAAAATGTCCTTCTGGAAAAGGTTTTGACTGTAGAAAGCAATGTCCAACAAGAACCACGTGCTAGCAGTTCCAAGCAAGTGAAGTCCATGGCGACGGAGGAACTCCTTACTGAACAAACCAAATTCATTGGCTCCATTTGCTACAGAAATAGCTGCAACTTTCTCTGGCTCTGCTTCAATTTCGACTTGCAACACCTTGGACATGTCGTTAGCTGCCTGTTTCAAGTTCTTGGCGACCAAGGCAGTGTAACGAGCAGTTTCAGGCATCTTCATACGCCAGTAATAAGTAAGTCCAGCAGGGATTGCACCGAACATGAGAATTATACGCCACACGAAATCAGCCTGAGAAACTGTTGAAGCAAGAGCATCAACCTCATATGCTGGTGCAGGGAATGCTCCCTTGAATGCTGAAGAAACAATGATTGCCACCATTCCACCAGCCAGAATTCCGAAACCTTGCATAGCAAACACAGCAGCAATGAACGCTCCACGAGTCTTTTTGTTAGCGTACTCAGACATGATGGTGGCAGAAAGGGGATAATCACCACCAATGCCAAATCCTAGCCAGAATCTGAAGAAACAAAGCGTAGTCATAACACTTTTTGGTGTATGACCAAATGAAAGCCCCGAGGCAATTGAACAAATGACCATAATCATAAGGGTCATTCCATAGACTTTCTTCCTTCCCATTTTATCTCCAAGCCACCCGAAGAACAACTGTCCAGCAAGGGTGCCACAGAAGGCGACTCCATTAACAGCTGCTGAAACATTAGGGGGCAGAGAGCCAGGTTTCAATGCATTGTCATGATGGTAGTAAATACGACCAAGCAATTTAGTGACCATAGAAATGCAGAAAAGGTCATAAGCATCAGTAAAAAACCCCATCCCAGCAATCACAATTGCTGTGAAGTGATACAGTTGTGTCTTTGCCACATCTAGTGCATTTAGCACTTGCAAATCGTTCGCCATCACTAAACTTCCTGCAAAAACACAACAAGAGGGTGTAAATTATAAGAATTCAACTTACATCACTAACATAGTAAACATTTTTTAGCCTGTTATAACAAGGAACATACTTAGTGTTCAAGGTTACTAATCCCGCTTTACACTGTCAGTATACACAAGTTAAATTCAACTAACAGAACAAAACAAGAAGGTATTTTAGGATTGCATAAATCAAATCTGATCAGAACAAGAGGTTATGTAAATTATAAGGACTTAACTTACATAACTTATAACATAGTATACTTTTTTTTCACAAGAACGTATATTTTAACCTGTTGTAACGAGTAACATACTTATTATTCAAGGTTACTAATCCCACTTTTTACTGTCGCTTTACACTGTCGGTACACAGAAGTTAAACTCAAATAACATAACAAAAACAAGAAGATATTTGGGATTAGCATTAATTAAAGCTTATCTGAATAATTAATACTAATAAGTTTGTAAGCTGTCCTACAGGGGGTAGAGAATTGACTTATTGATAAAGAAGACAAAGTAAAGGGGACCACAAAAGTCTTGTTTTCTATCTATTTATTTTATTAGTTTTAATTTGACACATACTAGGTATGTGTGCTACTTTTCAAAGCTGGTGACCTAAAGTTGTGACATAGTATTATAAAACTATAGTGTATATGTGAAATCAATAAAGAACCTAAGCTTTTTATAGTCAAAATTAAGAAAAAATGGTTTAAAATCACATCAGCTATACAGTGCTTACTACTACAACAGTTATTTCCAAATAGGGATATACAGATTCCTTGAGATTCTGGCTGATGTTATCATCACAAACCGAACGTAATCCCGAAGTAGAGTCTGAAAAGATGATAGGGACCAAGTCGTTCAATCAGAACTCAATTCCGAGATCATTAACTCAACCTTGCCTCTACCTTGTAAAGATAGAGAGACTATTTCTCGAACAGTTGTGTTCAAAAAGTTGTGGCATGATTACATCACAAAGATACATAATTTACTTTAAAAGTATTAACAAGTGATGTTATTTTTTAACATATGGAGTGGTTGATATTAGTAAAAATTAGGTTTAAAGTTGCTATCAAAGACCAATAATTTAAGAGAAAACAAGTAAACTCCTGTTTTACTTATATAAAGTCCATGCTATGAAGTCATGCAGAATACACATATATATTTTTTTAAAAGATAGTATTTATTTATTTTTTCTTAGAAAAAGAGTGAAGACTTTTCAAAAAATAAAGGAAACAGCCTAACATCTACATGTGAGCCATAAATCTAGAAGACAAGTTAGTACTTTTCACAACCAGTGTATACTAAACAGAACTATACATATAGGACCATTCAAGTGTCTTTCATGATTCCCATTTTCAACAATCAAAATATAAACACTAGAAGAAACAAAACCTCATGTTACATCAAACTCACCGAAAATTTGCATATGAAATTTTAATTTTTTTTTAAATGAATGTGTAAACTACATAATAATTGACAATCCAAAATATTTAAAAGATATATGAAAAATTTATGAACAAAGATAAACTTAATTAAATCATGATATCTGAAATGTGTCACATATATTGTGACCGAGTGAGTACAATCTTTTTCATTTGGGAGTGTTTAGAAAAGGGGAAAATCAATTTCTTTAATCCTGAAACATTACTGAAACCAAATCATATAAAATGAAATCTTGAAAAAATCATCAAGAAATTATCAATTTGCTAAAAAGTTCATATTTTTAGATAAATCAGTAAATGGGTATGAACAAAAACAAATACCCATTGATCAAAACCTCCATTTCCACCATAATAAACAATCAAGAACTCATTTTTTTCACTATTTATCCATCAAAAACACAAGTGCATGGAGTAAAAACACAAGAAAATTAACAAAATGTAAAAAAGATAAGATCTTTACACTAACCTTACAGAGTTATCTTCAATTTCCACCAAAATCAAGAAGAAAAAAACCAAATTTCAGGATTTGGTTTTTTTTTTTTTTTACGTTCAAGATCTCCAACAAAAATACCCAAAATTAAAAATCAAACTTCGGGTTATTTTGCATTTTTATTTTTAGTTTCACTGAATCTGAACTCTCTTAAGAAAGTAATAACTGAGTATTTATGAAGAGAAATATGGAGAATTAGTGCCTTATTTAAAGGGAGTTTGAAAATGGCATCTTTTTATCGTATATTCTTCTACTAACCTTCTTTATAGGATTTGAACCATTCTGATCTTGCCACGTGTCTAATTAGGTCCACAAGTTGGTGTAATTTGTACACGTGCCATGATCAGAGAGGTTTTTGATTTGTTTTTTTATGCAAGTCAAAAGTCTCTTATAAGACACGTACTTCACCGGATCACCCTATTTTTAGTGTTGACCACACTATTTTTATTCTTTTTTTAAAAAAATGAATTTATATATTTTTATATTAATATATTATTTTAGTTGTGAAATTATACTAAATATGTTGTAATTGTTGTTTTTGAGACAAGGTAGAATTAAGGTATGGGTATATCTTACGCTTTACCAATTTTACTTATGGAATTATACTGAATGTGTTGTAGTTGTTGTTATTGTTTTGATTGGTTGAGTATTTATTAAGTGAATACTTAAAAAGTGACATAGTTTAATTTGAATAATTGTAATTAAAGCTATTAATTGTTTTTATAAAGAAATCTTGGAAAAGCTTGAAAGATGAGGTAGCATTAACTATTATAAGAGATCATTATAATCCAAAGTTATAATTGGGTAATTGAAATTATTTAGAGTTTCCATATTCAAATTTCCCTAAAAAATATTAGGGTTCCAAAATATTAAATGTAAGTTTATCTATAGACAAAATTTATTTATCACAACTTGTGTTTGTCGATTATAACAAATTGTCCGGTATATTAATCTAGGTGCTTGCATATTATTTTAGAATTGTATTATCATAAAAGAGGGTGTTTGCAGCAAATTTTAAACATATGGAAAAAATAAATAAATCACACAAATAAAATCTGAAGAAACATGAATATATTGATAAATATGCGGGTACAATTTTGTTCCTCCCTTGATTAAACTCTCCTAAGATTTATCCATGATTCGAGGGCCGTTAGTGACGTATTTCTCAAACTAGGATGATTTAGATTTGACCTCATATATATGGACATTCCATCAACTTATGAAATATTCAAGATCTTGATCTTTAAAAATACCCAAGAGTTTATGGGATATTTTGAGAAGCCTTTTAAGGGAATTTAGTACCCTTTATATAGGCATGAACTAGAGTTTAGGGTTGAGTAGTCTCCAAGAATTCTAATTGAAACTGAACACACCTTCTAAAGTCCCAATTCGAATTGAACACGTCTTGTAGAGTCCCACAAAATTTCAATGTCTACATACTATTCTCAATGAAACGATAAATTTGCCTAAAAATACCTAATTCAACGTAATCATACAATAAAAAGTCAAATAAATATTTGTGTATATAGTGTAAAAAATCCTTATATATATATATATTCAACTTAAATCCCAACTAACAATCCTAATATTTTGTTAGAAAAGTTCCAACTTCCAACGTACATCATATATTTCTCTTTTAGAAAAATATTGTGGCATATTTCCTTAGTCACTCATTTTTTTTATATATGGATATGTTAAGTGTGGTTGAAATTAAAAAAAATTATTTTATGATAGTCTTCGTTTACTTCACTATTTTTATTATTTTACATAAGCCTAGATGTATTTAATTTTCGAAGTCAAATTTTAGCAAGATATGATGAGTAGATAAATTGTTTTGATGGAGACAAAAATATATTTTTTAGAGGGAGGGAGGGTTTGAGGATATCATGCTTGCCAATCTTTTGTTAATATCTTAAGTCAAAGTATAATGCATTTACAAGTAATACAGTAGTAGTAGACATGTTGTGATTCTTGGCGGGTGAAATTCAATTATTAATCAGAGTCTAGGGTTTGGTTTTCGAAAATAGAAAAGAACCTTGTTGAGAGAGTAGATTAAAAAATATGAGCCATGCAAAGTGCGAAATCGGATATAGTTAAACCTTAATACAAATATCTGACGTCAGGTAGAAAATTAAAAAATAATGCTATATATTTGATGTGAAAAGTTGGTCTTTGACGAAAAATGTATTTAGAATATTTGAAAGTAAAACTTTGTGGGCGTTTCAACTTGCTTTATTTGGGGGGAAATGCACAAGTACCCCCTTAACTATACGCGAAATTTCAACGACACACCTTAATTATACATGAGACCTAATATCCCCCTCCCCGAATTATTTTAAAGTGTAATAAACTCACCTTTTCGTGCTGAGGTGGCACAGAGAGTGTGTAGTGTCTTAGAGGCATGTGAGATACGGAAAAAGGTATTAAAATATGATTAATATGGACACGTGTTCATTTTAAATTGGACATTTTATAATTAATTAGTAGAGATAGTTAATTAACTTTTAAACTTAAATTGATATATTTTTAAAATTAAATTTCTTTTTTTTCTTTATGAAATAGTGTCAAATTTTATCATTTAAATTGTTAGAGAATTCTTTTCGGTGTTTTTCATTAATTTGTATAGTATCGAGAGAATTTTTCTTATTTTTCATTTTCTACTCAAATAAATTACTTGAAATTCGCTAATGAGAAAAAAATTGCATATTAGGAATTTAATTTAGGCAACATATAAAGAGCATAATTTAAGTTCTCCATCAATAACACCTTCCCTCCTTCTCTTCCCTTCTCACTTCAATCAGCCTTTATCTTAATCCAAATTCAATCAGAAAAAAATGACCCCAATTTTGAATTCTTCTCGAATTAGAGTTCAAACTTTAGGTGGTTTCTTCAATGGAAATTTTGAACCATGTTTTATGAAATTTATTTGAATTGAAAGAAAAATAAAATTGATAGTAGATATTGAATCCGGTGGTAGTGAAGGGATAAATTTGGTGGTGGGTTATCATTTTCATGGTGATAATTGCTATGAGTTTTAATGGTTAAAATAAGTGAATTTAGTGGTTATGGAGTGGGTGTTGATAATGAAGAAGAAGGAATCAAATGAAATGGAATTTTCTATTTTTTTTTATAGATCTGATCATTTATTGACGTGGAGCTGACATAATGATGACTTGTAGGCGAGTGTAAAACACCTCCATCATGTGAGTGGCTATATAGGTTTTAGGTTGTGTTAAGGGTGTGTTTATTACACTTAAAAAATACTTCAAGGGGATAATAGGACTCATGTATAGTTAAGGCGTGTTGCTGAAATTTCACATATAGTTGAAGTAGGTACTTGTGCATTTTCCCTTATTTGGGGCTTGCGTTTGCAGATTATGACTATATATGGTATGAAAAGGTACTAAAAATGGGAGGAAGAAAAAGAAGAACAAAAAAGATTTATATAATTAAACTTTTGAAAATGAAATAAGAGTTAATGGTCAAAAATATGATTTAAATTGTCTTAATGTTCTGAGTTTCATATTTGAATTATTGGGAGTATGAGTTTCTCACCTCAACTATTGGTTATAAGGAAAACATACCTAGACATTTGCTAGACCAAATGTTGTCTACAAAAGCTTGTAGACACGTTTGACCATAAAATCTTCCATATATGGTCCTAAACTCCACCCTTTCAAGTCGGAGATATCAACGTCACAAGTGAGACAAGACCAAGACTAAGATGGTGGGGAGAGAATAAATTAATTTATATGGTGATAAATTTTAACATTTTAACCTTAACTTTTAACATAATTTTAATATATTTAGCTTTGCCCGCTGGAATTGATTTTCCACCTAGAGTGCCACGTGACAGAGTTTTCACACAAAAAATTGAGTGTAGTACACACACCATCATAAATTAGTCGAGATAAACGTATTTTGCTAATCATCGGATGATGGTTCAATAGAATTCACACTCTTAATAGTTTAGATATGAAATTCAAAAAACTATGATAACTTAAATATGTTTTTGACCCTTAATTAGTTCTTATTATTACCACTTGGAAATGAAAACCTAATTGATAAGAAATAAATTACTTTTAGTTACAAACACATATTCACCTTCATATTTTTTTGAGCAACTTTCACATATTTCAAACATAAAAAATCATATTTGTATGTTATATCTATAGTTTACATAATTGCGCTCCATAGCAAACTTTATGTTTGCTATGGCTATTAATATGTATATTTCGCTATACATATACAAAAGAAGCAATTGTATAATCTGTTTCGGTATACATATACAAAAAAATCATTGTATAATCTGTGTTTGTATAAAGCGAGAAAGAGAGAAAGACAAAAGAAAATTGGGCAGAGAAAGATCTGTATTTGTATAATCATAAGTGTATAGGACGAAAAATATATGTATATACAATTTTCTCTCGCTTTTATACAAAACACAAATGTATAAAATTGCGTTTTGTGTTTGTATAAAGACGAGAAGAAAATTGTATATACATATATTTTTCGTCCTATACACTTATGATTATACAAATACAGATCGTTCTCTGCCCAATTTTCTTTTGTTCTTTCTCTCTTTCTCGCTTTATACAAACACAAACGCAATTTATACATTTGTGTTTGTATAAAGTGAGAGAGGCGATGAGAAATTGTCCAGCGAGAAACGAGAGTGGCGAGCGAGAAATTCAGGGAGAGAAGCGAAATGGCAATAGTTTGCTATGGGTTACAATTAAATCAAATTGTGGTTATAGCATTTAATTTGAATTAATAGTTTGCTATTTTATACAATTTTTCCTATTTTTAAAAAAAATCACCTTTCTTTCTTGATTCTAATATTTTTCAAAAGATTTTATTTTTTTAAGATAATAACTATTAGTTCAATGACGTGAGAATTGTATGTTCATTTATCAGATTAATTCATCTTTAATCACATAAACTTTCACACTCAATCTTTTTAAATTACTGATCACCCTTAAATTAAACCCATTGTTTGCCGTTAATCCATTCTCCTGGTTGCATACGATAACTGAAAAAACTAATTTTAATTATTTTTTAATTAAAATGAGATAAGATCAATAGATACATTTTCTATACTAAGTAGTTGACAATTAATTAGTCGACTTAATACATTTTACTAAATTCATTTTAAAACAATTTAACATTTTAGTATCGCCGATTAACAAACATGACAAGTTTTCCATCAAAATTATTTGAATACTATATAGGGAAAAATAATATTATTTTATATTAGAAAGAGCATGAATAATGCATCTTGCATACAAGGGTGATTAATTAATTAATTATGTAATTTAAATTACATTAATTTAAGCTTAGTAGTACATTAAGTGGGCCACTTGATGGGTGGGGACTCTATTATTGTTGTGAAAATATAGATTATTATTTTTTTTGCCTGTTGTAACTATAACAACGGAAGAAAAGAGATATTTAGTGGCAGTAATTTTTTTTAATAAAAGTATTTATTGTCATAAAAATATTTAACGATAATTTAGTTAATGTCATTGTATTCAGAGTCACTAAAGTCTTTAGCATTATTTATATAAAGTGTTGGTTATCAATATGTATATTTATTATTATCGCTAAATATAATATAACGATAATTCATATTATTACTGCTAAATTTTTTATTTATTGGGGTGTATGAACGTTTTAGACTATAATCAAAAAATTGAAATTTTTATGAGTAAACTTTTAGATTATTATTTAAAATCTTATGAGAAAATGTTAAACTATTATCTAAATTTTTGTAACTTGTTACAAACATTAAACGACAAACTAATATCATGTTAGTACTGTTATAATATATGAGTAAATATTAGACTTGAATCTAACATTATTCCAAAAGATTTTTTTTTCAAGGACGATTATATTTATATTATTTTTAAAATGGAAATTTGAAGAAAAAAAAAAGGGTTTTATTATTGTGAACTTATAAAGTCTCAAGTCAACGGGCATGCTAGTTGTTCAAGTATAGAATTTCTTAATTTGTCCTTTTTCAGTGTCAGACTTATCATGATACTTTCAATTATTGAAATAATTATTTTATAAATATTGTATTTGTCATGTGACAGTTGTATGTTAGTTCTTAGAGTCAACTATATTATAATCTAATGATCATAAAAAAAGTTTTTTTCTAAAAATCTTTAAAAGCTTGTTCACATTCTATTACTTAAGCGGCATTTGTTCGTATTTTCGTTTCTTATTGATTTGATTATGTATTATCTGAGTCGAAGTTTCTATTGAAAATAATCTCTATATCGTCATAACGTAGGAATAATTTTTATTCGTTTTTACTTGTTCAGTGTTAACTTGATACACCTCTTAAGGAGTAAAAATAAAATGAGATTTTTTACTATATTGTTAGTTGAATATAATAAATTCAATGTTTTGAAAAATGACTATATCTTATAACAATTAAATTGAGAACTAACTAAATAAACAATTATTTCTTGATTTTCTTTACTAAACGAGTAAAAGTGAACGAATGGAGAATTATTATCAATCCAGTTGTGAGAGTTCACGAACAAATATTATAATTAGGAAAACAAAAAAAGGGGACAATTTTAGAGTATAATTTCTAATTATAGTAAGTGATAATTCCGTGGTCGTGTGTTTCTAATTTCTGTATCGAATTTAATGTCCATTTTATATTGTTTGACTTTCTAACTATAATAATTATTTTTCGAATGTTATATATACTTATTAATTACTTGATCCCAACAACGTAGATTCCACTATCTTTTTTGTTTTAGTTTAATAAGTATGCCAAGGTAGATATTTGGACAAGTATTGAGATTTCAGAGTGATAAATAGTAGTCTGAAACTCAGAAGACCGATTAATTTGAATTCATATCATAATTTAGGATAAAAGTTACAATTCAATTGTAACTGTATATATGTACGTCATAGATTGAATTCCTTCTTGTAATAATCGATATCGATAGTAAATTTGAATATAACATTTAGAGTTAGATTAAAAGATGTTCAATTTAAGTATTTACCTAAATTTGGAAAAACTTAACTAAGAAAACAAATGGAAGTTAATTTGTAGGCCAAAGGTAATAAATTATGCTAGGAGCTTAACTAAAACAAATTATCTTTAAAAGTTCAAACTAGTAATAAAATACGTACTATTAATTAAAACCCTTGAATAATTAAGAAAAGTATATAAAAGAAGAAAGTAATTTAATTACAAACTTCTAAAAAATGCTAAACATAAGTTAGAAAAAGTTATTGCCTTTTTAATTTAATTTGAAAATGTTAGTCTTAACTCTTAAGCACATTTATCAACTTAATTCATGCAATATAGTCATAATTACCTTTCTTAATAATGACAAAAAACGCCTAATAATTAAAATCGGTTTTGTTTCTTGTTATTGTTTATTCCTTAGAGAGGTACGTTGTTAATTAAGATAGTTAAGTGTTGTAAGTTGTTGCTTGTTGTGGACAAATTTCCACTTGATTATATATGATGTTTTATTATGATAAACATTATTAAATAGAACAACTGATTTGACCTATATTATAATATATTTTAGCTGAATAAATTAAGTATATTGTAAAAATGAATTTTAATAAGCATAATTCAACCCAGAAAGCTAGTTCGAAAAAATAAGGATTAAGTCTTCAAACCTCTTACATCGGGTGCGTAGGTAATTTTATATGGGTTCCAACATGGATTTTAAGAATTGAGATGATTCTTGTTTTACCATGAAAGGATGGATCAACTCAAAAAGAAAAGTGAGAATTGTCCAAGTCATACTTCATTCGTTCCGGGCACAACATTTAAGAAAGAAAAGAAGACTTCTGAAATTTGTGGTCTAAAATTCTACTTGACTATTCTTTATGTTTGGTTACAAATAATTTCATTAAGGATAAAAGCAAAATTTTAATAATTTATTTCTAATAATAGAAAAGTGTCGTTCTTTTTAATTTGGGACAGATTTAAAAGAAAATATATCATATAAATTGAAATAGACAGACAAAGTATTAAAAAGACCAACATTCCATAAAAAATCGACGTGGGACTCTTCACATATATGCACTTTGGTGTAAATGCCAAATCTCCTAAAAACAATTACCTTTAATGTGGAAACCTAATTATAGCTTAGCTTCCAATCATGGTTGTCATTAGTATCCCATAATTCTCTTGGGAAAAAGTAGTTGTCATTAAACTATGTATGTTGTTTGTCCATCCCACTATTTACAATTTAGATGGTATATATAATATAATAGCTAAAGTATGTTTAAGTTGAATTTAATCTACCATAAAATTGTGTTAAGCATTCGGTATATATATTCGAAATCTACTAGGATGATTAATTTAAATTTACATCAAAAGTTTATTACGTAAGCTTTTAGCATTTCTTGTTGGAAAGGATTTCATTATTAGCTAGTCTTTAAACCCGATGAAACCTCTAATTAAAAGAGATAAATAGAGTTTATACCGTCCTACCACAACATTCGAATGGCTTGGTGAGTTAAGAAATGGTTATTAATAAACCTTTTGTATTGGTGTATAGATATAGGTTGAGACCATCATAGGGTCTTAATTCTTTGGTGACGAAAACTTATAAGATTTTTATTATTGTGCGAACAAAATCACATATTGATGGTAAAAATGTTTTGCAAAGCTTGATGTAAGTATAAAGATGCTTTTAAAGGTGTGAGGTATGTTGGGAAAAATTGCACAAGTCTGGCCTAGAATAGAACAATAACTCACACCATGTTATAATAGAGAATATCTTTGGGCTGATTTAGTTCAACAATTGATCATATTAATTAAAGTCAAAGTTCGACGAGATATGTATGAAGATGGCAGCGTGATGGTGGATGCTCGATTTACTACATATAAGAATACTCTTGATGGTGTGAGATACCTAATAAGAAAAATCATGCAAGCTTGGACCTAAGTGGACAATACCAGACCATGTTAGAAATATCTTTGGAAAGTTCAAAAGGTGACAAAAGCAGAAAATTAATCAAACTATATGCGTATATATTCGATTGGGTAGTTACATATATATATATATATATATATATAGCAAACGTATATAATGAACTCATACAAAGATTCCTTGTTAATTTTATCGAAACATATATAATAAAACGTAGTATACTTTTTTTTTTAGAAAAAATAAAAAATTGTTGGAATCATGAACATTATCGGAAAAAGTAAACGGAAGTAATGGGAAATAATTGAAATATGTTAGGTATAGAGACTAATAGAGTATTTTGGTAATTAACAAATAAAATGGAAATTGTAATATGGCTAATTATATGTGAAACCTACTTAACACAATTTTTTCATTGATTCTCGATAGTAAAAATGTTTGTATTGTATGTCGATATACTGCATACATATTTGTATAAAATTATTTTATATTGTTGTGCAAAATGCAATATTAAAACTCCCTTTTTCTTCTTGGTTGTTTGAATTGCTTTAGAAGATGTTGAAAATTTCGAAAGGTGAGACAATGCAAAAACTAGTTGTAGTAACTAGTAATAATAATAAGTTGATAACTATATAGTATAACGTATCACATGAATGAATTGTCAAAAGTTAAAACACATTTTCTCCTATTTTTATTTTTTTAAGTTTCTCACTTCATTTTTAATATTTGTATAGAGTTTTAGATAAATTCATATTTGTGTATTATAGGGTCCAACTCTGAAGGCGACACTCTCGATAATTTTTTTTTTTCATTTTCCATCGAATTCAAAATTTTTAATTAAAAATAAAGAAATCTCAATCATCACATCACAATCGATCTTAATACACATTTTCTGCCATTGGACGTCTCATCCATAAAATACTGTGGAAAATCAAAAGATTCCTCTGTCATTTTCTTTTCTTGAAATAATATTTTTTTTTCCATTGTCAACTAATAACCAAAAGCTCAATTTTTCTTGACGAGTTGGAAGAAACGGTTCAAATCCCACTATCTCATGAAGTTAAAGGGGGGAAATCGACAAGATAGACATAGCCTATTACGCGGTTTGCTAACTCTGTCTAAGGTATGAATATTTATTATTCATCAGGTAATTTAATTTAATATATATCATTAAAAAGACATGTTTTTTTTTTCTTCTAAGCCAATCAACTAAAAACTACTTGTTTTTATAAGCACTTTATTAAAATAATTTTTTCGAAAAAAGAATTGCTAGAATTGAGAAGAAAAATAAGGTAACAAACTAACAATAATAACCATGAAAATGAGTGTTAAGTCAAAATCAAGATTTTACTGTTAAAGACGATTTTACCAAGTTTAATATAAGGAAACAAAACTATGAGGTCTAAAAGTATTTGAGATATACTTCATCTGTCCATAATTACTTGTCCACTTTTGAATTGACACACCTATTAAGAAAACAACTATTGACATAGTGAGTTTACCATTTTACCCATATTAATTATGAAGTAGATAAATTAAAAAACTTAAGATTTTTAAGAAGTTCTACCTTTTTCAAAGTAATTAATTGAGGATAGAATATTTAAAAATATTTTATCCTTTCTTGATTTGTCAAAATGGACAAGTAAAAAGAAAATTGGACAAGTAATTAAGGATAGATGGAGTAATAAATATATTATAATATTGATATATACTAATCCAATTTGGAATTGAACAGGGAAGCCATGTATAAAACGTGGAGAAAAGTTCCATAGCAAATTTATTATGAAAAAAACTCCACCAAGTCAAGAACAAAATACCATTGACAAGAAATTATTTTCTCGTTTCGTTTATTATGAGTTGAAATTTTTCAGAGAATAGTATATTATTCATCCGTTTTTTTGCGAGTTTCATTAATCAAGGTGGTGTGGATGCACATAAAGTCTTCTTGCTATCGAAGAAATTTTGAATTACGATTCTCGTTAACAGGTTAAAGAATAAATAATTAGGGACAGAAAAAGTAAAACTTAAAGAGATCGAATCAAAACAAACAATATTTTAAATAGTTATAGGGTAGGCATGGACCGTGATAAATAAATAATTACATGCAAGTACAACTAAAGTAAGATAATGGTGGAAAATTGGAAATAAAAACTAGGGATTAATTCATCGAACTTAAGTTGAAAATATTAATGAAATAAATGGAGAAAGGGCTTGGAAATTTGAGATAAAGCAAGATATGGGAACCAATGGTGTCTAAAAGTAAAAAATAGTAGCTATAAAAGACAACTCAAAGTAGATAGAAAGACATAGTACTATCTAAACGGATTTAGAATATAAAATTTATGAATTTTCGATAATTTCAAATTTAAGAAAAAATACTTAATTAGAAGTGTCGAAGGATAATTAAACCCTCATCAATGAGGATAACGAATGCTAAGTAAATTCTATTTCTATCACAGTTATATTTTTAACTTAAAAGTCATCTAAATTCAATTTTTTCTAATTTTTTAAGAGACTCTAAATCTAACATTAATGGTCCCAAAATGTACCAAAATTCCACGGTATTTTGAATTTCCAGTAAAAGAAGAAACTTAGAGATAGAAACAAATTAAATGCTAAAGGGAAATTGGAAAACCCCCAGTCTTTACTCACATGTAGATTTATATAGACTTTTAGTCAACTTGAGTCATTTAGGTGGTGATGAAATGATCGAAATCCCTTTATTTTTAATCAGTCGTTTCATGTTCAAATTTTTAGAAATAAAAAATACCATGTAATATGCAAAATCAAATTCAGTCACATTTCAATACGACTATCGAAAAACTGAGACAAACAAAAAAAATGAAAATAAGACTTTTAGTCAAATTCTTCATCCCTTCCCTTACCCCAGCTATATACTAGCTTTCACTTTAATTTTCTTGACTTATTCCCATAGTTCATCAATGATCAATTAATGTAGATACATTTTTTTAAATTTGATCGTGACTCTATAGTGATGTCAAAAATAACGGCAAAATTAGGTGTGCTAGCCATTTTTTGGATCGGTATTTAAAGACTTAAGTGTCGTTGAAATGTAATTGAGAAATAATCAACTATTATTATCGAAGTAAAATTTAGATAAAATACATCTAGTTAAAACATTACAAAAATACTCTGATACGGCGAAGTTTGAAGTTTGAAGTTTGAAGTTTGACGCGTGAAATTCTATCACGTTATATGCTGATAGATGTGTGCGGAGTTGCGAGAGGTTACGTTGACACTGATAGGTTTGAGAAAAATAGAGGTACGTATTATACTGAAAAAGAATTATCGAGAATTAGTGATTAGATAAGAGTAAATGTCATATCTTCAGTTTATCGAATACATGACGGTAGAATAACTAGATAAGAGAGAATGGAAATCGAGGACTAGAGTATTCAGTTAGTAGATAGTCAAGCCTTTTTTACTTTCTAATGATGGAGCATAGTTCTAGTTTGGAGCATCTTTCAAGTTGAATTGGAACGACAAATGGGAAAAGAAAGAAAAAAAAAATAATCAACGAAATCATGCTTTAGTTAATAATCTTTATCATACTCTATAGTTGTGTACTTGTGTTGGGTAAGAAGGAAAATATATTTTACAAAATATATTATTTTTTAAAAAAAATGTTTAATACTCCCTTAGTTCCTTTTTACTTGATTGGTAAAGGGAGTTTACCATTTTAACCTTATTAATTGATAGGATTTTAAATTTATTTACTCATTATCAGTGTTTTAAAAGGCGGGAGCGTGAGACGAGACATTTTATACAGTACGAGGCGAGGCGTAAGTCCCATGGATCTACGGGGCGTAGACTCATGTATATTCAATTTTATTGTTTTATTACTAATAAAATAAGCAAAAGTAAACTTTTTAATGATTTTATAAATAACCTATAATATATAGAAATTATATTATGATTTTTATTTGAGATAAGTATTAATAATCATAATGAAAAAAAAAGGTATTATAATTACTATTTGAGAAATATCATTACACCAATAATAAAAAATATGATTTAAAGCAAAAAAGGTTCACAAAAATAAATTAAAAACGACCGGGCCTACGTTTTTACCCCCAGTGCTTACATTTTTACGCCCAGGACTTACGTTTTTATGCCTGAGGCTTACGCCTCAAATTTTAGAACTTACGTCTTATGGATCTACGTCTTTAATTTACGCCCCGGAGCGTTTTTGGTACGCCCTCCCCGAGACTCGCCCCAAAAACGTTTTTGAAAACACTGCTCACTACATTTTTCAAAAATATTAACTCAATGTTTATAAATTGAGGGTATAATAGGAAAAAATAAATTATCTTTTTTTAATTTATAAAAATGACAAGTAAAAAGGGACATCAAATTAGAAAATATTTGACAAGTAAATAAGGACAAAAATAGTATGTAAGTAAAAAAAATAATTATCTTAAAAATATTCGTAATAATTTAGATAAAAACTATGGAAAGTGAGGAACATAGGGTGCGGGGTAGTGGGATGGGGCTACAGGGGTGAGAGTAAAGATAACATGTGTTAAAGGTGGAAACGAGAGAGGACACAATTAATGTGAAATAACTTTGTGAAACTTGTTTTCACTCCCACCCCTACTGTTCATCTAATCTATCTATATTATATATAAATACCTTTAAAATAATATTTTTCATCTATGTATATCGCACAAATACAAGTAAAAAATAAAAAAGTTACTTATTTTCCTAAAATATATTTATCACCCTTAGGTCTCCTCTACCACGTACTTTTTATGTCTAAGATATTTTGTTGAAGACAAGAAATTAAATACATTAATTGTAAAAATCAAAAGTCAGCTGAATTAGCAAAAGTTATTTAATGTCCATACCTATATCAAATGGATTTTTGACCCACAAATTTGATAACTATAAATCGTACGCATGAGGTACGTATTTAAAAATCTCAAGTTCAAATTCCATTAAATACATAATCGCCTTTGTTAGGGGGACTGTTACCCCCTTATTTAGTCGATTTTTAATATGGGTACTGAACACCGGATGGAGATGACAAAAACGGATAGAGTACATACTTTTGAAATGTAAAATGTTCATGAACTAACAAACAAACCTGAGTTTTGTTGAGTTCAGCTCGATTACTATTCAAGATGAAAGGCGAACACAAGTTCAGCTCCAACTCGTTTCATTAAACGAGCTTGAGCTGAACTTTTGTTCACGAACAGCCCCGACTCATTTACACCCCTAATTTTACACAAATAAAAGAGTTGGAAGGGTTAGTAAATCTTTCATGCTGATGAGTGACTCATAAGAAGTCATTATGTTCACCAGATTTTGGTTTATATTATACAAAACAAAACAATCAGAACTGTTAAATGCCTATCATGCTTAGGTATCTTCGTCTTCAAACTCTTCTTCGATGATTCCAACCCGAGCCAAACATCTGACAAGGATTCATGTCGCGGAGCTAACTGAGGTGATCGATAAGAATGAAGTGTTCTGTTTATATCATCCCATTTTACCCAGAAATGACTGCAAGAAAATTAGATGTTAATGTTAAGCAGTAATATGAGGGCATTGAAGAAGCAGCAAAACTGAAAGGAGGAAATATAAATGAATAGAAAGAACCAACAGCAGAATGAAACTAACGCGATTTCGTTATTACTACCTTGACTGGATTAGGAAACTGAGATCACAAGACATGTAATGCAGGAAAAAAAACTATAGGAGTAACTTTAATCGGATCCTAAGATGATTTGTACTGAAATTCCTGAAGTAGCCTGCATGGCGATGATTCACATAACGTTATTGATCCAACATCGCGAGAATTGCAAAGTGTTTCCTACTAAGACATATATTAATGACTGGGGAAAAGATTTCCAAAATGCTTGCATACTCTTCAAGGCTGATAAAATGTGATTTTGCTAAGAACAACGAGAAGCTTTAATTTTCTTAACCTAGCGTGATTTAGAAAGTTGGAACTGTGGATTCAGGAAGACCGAGAGAAGAGCAAAGACCTTAAGGGGTTATCGAAGGTTATGTAGTGATGCAAATAGATCCAGTCATCAGAACTAATAAAATGACGATCATGGATCGAGATCCAAACAGATCATCATGTTGGAACTCGGAACACACTTGTGTAACCTAGACACTGAAAGCGGGGCCTAGTACTTCAAATACAGAAAGATCAATGAGTTAATCAAACCCCGACCCAGCATCCCATATCTTACACGTCCAAAGTGATCCAATGTTCAACTACTAATCCTCCCGGAGTTGTGTTTAGGATTAAAATCATTTGAAGTACTTATACTACGACATTATACTTAGACCTCCGAACTTTTTGTGGATGGTGATTTTTCTTTCTCATAATAATAAAACGATATTACAAACCAATTGGATCAATAAACTAACGATGTCTTGCTTTTTCTGCCTAACAAAAAGTTTAAAGTAAAAAAAAAAGTTACCTTAGTTTTGGTCAGAGAAGTTCCATTTTTAGTAGTGCTTCCAAATCCAAACTTAGGCTTCTTCTCTGCAGGCTTTAATATCTGGAAAGAGCACATCAGTGTCTCATCCACACTCATCACGGCACCAGCATTGTCAAACTCTCCACAATAATTAGGGGCTGAGAATATAGTCACTAGCTGTCTGTCAGCGAAAAACTCGTACCCATCTTCCACGACCTATATTAAGTACAAATAACCAATAGAATTTAAAAAACAAAACTCCGAAAAGAAAGAAACAAAGGAAAGAAAAAACGACTACTTCTGGAAGTCATTTTCAGTTTAAAACCTGATGGGCACGGCAAATGAGGTCAAGATCTAGCTTCTGAAGATACTCTGTCACCTTATCTGGACCAAATGTGTAGGAAACACCCCTATCATTCATTCCCCACCCTCTAACGTCCCTACTAGGATCTGACCATAAAAGATCACAAAGCAGTCCAGCTTCTGGAACATCAGTTGGTCGATGGAGGTTCCGTATCTGATCAAGATGATGAAGGTCGGGGGAGAGTCCACCATGCATGCACAATATCTTTTCATCAACCAGAGCTGCCACAGGCAGGCAGTTAAAACATTCTGTGAATATCTTCCACAATCGAACATTGAATCTTCGCTTGCACTCATCATAGAATCCATATATACGATTAATGGAAGCACATTCATGATTTCCCCTCAAAAGGAAAAAGTTCTCGGGATACTTTATTTTATATGCAAACATAAGGCATATTGTTTCCAGACTTTGCTTCCCACGATCCACATAATCGCCCAAGAATAGGTAATTGGATCTAGGAGGTAATCCACCATATTCGAATAACCTCAGTAGATCAGAATACTGACCATGAATATCCCCTAGAAAATATGGCACCATGAAAAGAATTAGATAGGAAGTCATGTTTTCTTCACCATAAAAAAAGGGGCGAGAGCGAGAAATAGCAAGAATGTTTCAGCATGTATTTTAATCTTAAAGGGTTGTAATACAACCAAATGTTGGTGCATCAAGAACGAGAATTAGAAGCAAAGATATGAGCAAAAGTTGGATATAGTGAGTTTGAATCTTCTGAGAAAGCACTTTCAGGCAGACGAAATGTACAAAAGTGCATAGTCTCAGTGACTTGTGAATGATAAACCGATGCTTTCACAGACAGATTCAATTAGATATGGGATGCAGATATGGATGATTCAACTTTCAACAAAATTCTTGAAGTTAGACTGCTATGACATTGTTCTTGGTGAGGAAGGATTTACGAGGTTTTCTACTAGGAAGAAGATAACAAGAAGAGAAGAATGGACAAATAGTATTCATAGTATCTGTCCATGCCATTGAGAAACCCCCTTTCACTAGCCTTTTCAGTATTAGGCAGACCTGCACTTCCTGAGTACTTGATTTTGGTTTTCACACGTGAAAGCTAATAGTTCTGTTTGGTATTCATTTTGTAAATTAATAACCACAAAGTAGATACTCTTAACATATACTATGTTCTTAATGACTTCCAATTGCTAAGTATATTTCTCTCTTTTTCATTTTCTAAATCTCTTTGTTGAATGTTCACTTTTAAACAAAATGTGATGTTAGAGGAGAAAAAGAGTCGTAAATACTGGTAAACAAAAAGAAACTGTGCAGAAACTACAAGAACACAACTTTCCTTTTTTAATACTCCTAATTTGGTTTTGTTCTGATTATATAAGACCATTAAAGTTGGTTTGAGGTAGACATCCCACTACCCAAACTATACACCGCCTAGCCTGGGAAGCAACACTCTGATTTAGCTTTTTCTTATGGTTTTATGTGCTGGCCTGTAACAAACAAACACCACCTAGCCTTGGGGGCATGATTTTATTCTCAGCCCTCAAAAAGTGACTTCGAAAATGCTGCAACACTCTGATCAAGTCTTTTCTTATGGTTTAATGCACAGGGATTAAGGACATCGAACCACACTGATTAATTGCTGTCTAAGAATAGGTCAGTGTATTTTGTAGCCAGTACTTTTACTTCCATTTCAGAACAGCAAGACAGCAAATACCAGTTGAATGAATCACTTCGAATTTAGTTAATCATTTTTCACACAATTGTTACTTATTTTCAAAAAGAACGTATGCTACTTATGGAAGATCTGTTCCCCAAAAAAGAGTTAACAATTATGACAATTCGCATAAGCACTTGATTAGTTGACAAACTTATGATCAGAAATATGGTAAATCTCGAGATGACTGATAGCATTTTGAACTCGACAAAAGGTTAACCACACAATTATTTAAATTGAATTCCATAAATCAGTTGCATCCCCACTTGGAGAGTATTTACATGCATTAAAAATAAAACTCAGTATTATAGTGCATCAAGACTCTCTGATGTACTATAGTCTATAAGTGCCTGCATCCTATCGGGTAATATCGGAAGGAAAGGAAAGGTCGTCTGTTTTAAGGAACAGCAGTAGCTCCACACACACTCAAATACAAATGACTGGACTTATTAGCTTTTTGGACTAACTTGAGAGATGCATACAATCTAGATAGAGTTTTTGAGTTCCTTCACACTCTACAGAAACTGCAGGACGTCCCCTTCACCTTTTGTTATCTAAAACAACGTACATATAAGCACTCACTTAGTGCCAAATTGCCAATTAAATAACACTTCGCTCCATTGGGAGAAAAAGTGAGGAGAATTTGAAGTAAAAAGAAATACAGCAGCCATAAAATAGCATTTGAAGACCCTCCGGAATTAGACTAGAAGTGAAGTAAATCAAGCTGTCTCTTGGTGAGCATCTACCTTCCCTTGGACTTAAACACAAAAAAGATGGTCTTTTTACACTGGCTCGGGTAGATAGCACAAAGCAACAACTATTCAAGATGCTAACTTAGGGAAAGGATCATAAGTAAACATGTCAAAGGCTAATTTCAGAGCTTTTAAAACTGGTATGGTTCATCTGAATGAAACTATTTGCCAGATACACTAAAAATTCTGATTTTGAAGCAACAGAATGAACCATAAGTCCCTAATTACTACCAAAGCAGGTCTTAAGCACCAGATCATAACCAAATTCCTGTCAACAACCAACAAAATAAAACAACAACTACTCCTCAGTTCCAAACAAGTCGAGATTGGCTATATGAATCTCCAATTCTTTTCTTTTTTAATTAACATGATGTCCAGGCCAGCTTGCGCACACCTCAACTAATTCCATGGGATACTTGCCACTTCCCACCAGCAACAGATATCAGAGTTAGCACTTAGTTATCATATAACTCTGTCGACTAGAAAACATATGGAAAAAAGTCACCTAATGTTTTTGTCATGGTGCTCAACCCTCTTCACATGAATCCCTAATTCTTCATTTAAGTTCATCTCATTCATGTCAACAACCAATATTACCTTTCTAAAAAGTCCAAGAACAACTCAAAGACTCAATTTTTATACAAAATCAAAACCAACCCACTTTAAGAAATGCATCAATAAACTCAACCCCACTTCAAAAAACTCAAAATTCCATTAAAGCAAAACAGTGCAAAATAAAAAAGGGGGTTCAGTAAAGTACCACAGATCTTTATTGGTGCATCCAACTCAAGAAGATTAGGCTGCTTCAAGAAAATTTCTTTAGACTCAAGACAAAGATACCTAATTTCAGCCTCAGATAGCTGAACTTGTTTCCCTGGTCGATTACGAACTTCAAGTAAACGGTTGATTATATCATCTAAAGAAAAAGAATCCATAACCTTCTTCCTCGACATTAATAAAACCCAACAAAAATTGTATTTTTTCAAGATTTTGATGAAGCACAAGAACAAAACCAAGAATGTTTATATTTCACTACTATAAGTCCATTTATTTTCAATTCTTGGTAGAAAGATACAGTGACACGTGTACTTGATAAACTTTTTATTTTCTATATTATATCCGTATTGAAATTCAACTATCATAAATTTACGACCCGTAGTGTTCCATTTAGGGGCAAACCTTTTTTTACAATGATTTTTTCATATACAAAACTCAAACTTAGAACCAGAGCTCATATTTAAAAAATAAAAATTTTATTCACTCTATCACAATTTCTTTTATGGTAATAAACTATTTTTAAGTGTGCACAAAAGTGATTCGAGCATTATTATGTAAAGGAGGAAGAAGAATAAAGTGGAGTAGAATAGTGGATTGGCATCTTATTATAGAAAAAAGAAAGAGGGAGTTGAAGTCAAAATTTTCAACTTTTTGGAAGAATTAATGGTTTTGAGTGAAGGGGGTTAGTGTTTGAAAAAAAATGGATTAATGGTAAAAAAAAATCATTTATTCGAAAATTTCATATCTTAACTATTTATTAAATATATTTATATTATATAATTCGATGCTAAATTGATTAAATATTTATTCTTAATGATACACATATAGATCAACTTAGTATCATAGTTATTCGGTGGGAAAAAAAGTATCATAGCTATTCAAATTATGAATATTTAAAATATAAAACTGATAAAAAGATAATTTTTGATGTATTTTTAACCGTTAACTTATAAAGAATTTGCTTTTTTTATTAATGAAAATATGCGGCTCTAGGAAGAGTGAATAGATGCCTCACTTGAGAGAACGACCCACCTATATAATATGTTGATGTCTTTTTTTAAAAAATTAAGAAAGAAGACTTCCTAGCCGTCAATTTTAAAAAAATAAAAAATTGGTTATTTAAATAGTTTATGGTATTTGTTTTGGGGTCAGATTAGTTTTTATGAAAAGTTATATTTTGAATAAAATTGCTTTTGGCTAAGCTCTTGTTTTGATGGTTGTTAGGTATACCTTTTATAATGTATTGTATTATATTATTTTGATGAATATAATATTTGAATAAATTGTATTTTTATCGATGTTTCATAATGTGTGAACTTACAATAATTGGAGAATTAAATTTATAATATTACAAAAGAAAAATAAAGGTAGAGAAAATAAAATTATTAAATATTAATTAATGAATATGGGCAATAGGAGAAAAAAATAAGATACTGATGCGATTATATTAAATTGGTCATTATATAAAAATGAACTTTTTATTGTTGCATTACAACAAATCTGACGAAATGATATAATAAAATATAAATAATAATCAAAATAAACATTATATTTAAAATAATAAAACGAACAATATATACAATAGGTAATAACCATTCAAATAAAGTGTAAAGACGATTACATTTTCAATTAAGAATTAAACTCGAGAACTCTAATTTATAATAAAAAGAATATTTATTATAAATAGTGTTAATGAAGTGTCAGGCTTGTGGAGTCATTTTCAACCTTTGTAAGCACAAAAGAATAATTAATGAAAAATAATCCCCATTAGAGCCAAGTTGACAGTAGGTAAGCTTTTGGATATTTACAAGTCAAATCTTAATTAACAAATAAAAACTTAGCAATAAAGTATGATTGTTTGGTGTTTTAGTACATATAAGGTGTAGTTATGACAATATTATAATTAGAGTTGTCAATATGGGCTGGCCCACTCCATTCGGGCTAATTCATACATGCTTTGAAATTTGACGGATCAAGCCGGGTTAACCCATTTTTTGTGTGGGCTAGAAAATGGTCGGTCAGCCCTCTTTTCTTAAAAGTCTATTTTTTATAATTTTTTAAATTAAATTATAATCTAAAAATATTATCATAAATATCGACAAGACAATATTACATGGTGTTAATGTTACTACTTGTTAATCAAATACACAAATAAAATTATCCTTATACTATTTATTAAGTTTGATTTCAAGTAAAAACATAAATAACTAAATAGAAATATTAACTTAATTGTTTTTCAATAATCATAATAAAACACAAGAACTATGACAATATTCCATAGACTATGGCCTATGTAGTGATTCCCTAGAATTTTTAGGGAATTTTTATTTTATGTAGTACATAATTTTATAAACATAATTTGTATTTAAATTGTAATATTTCAAACTTTAAATAGATTTTGAGTTTAGACACTTGTTATTTTTAATACTCTATTTATTTTTATTTGACCCACGGGCCGGCCCTATCCATATTTCTCAAGCCCCACAAATCAACAGACTTATTCAGGCCGAACTAAAAAGCCATTTTTCTTAAATGGGCTCCAAAAATCGTAGCCCAACCTTATCAAATCACGGGTTAGGTCAGGCCGGCCCACCAGGCCTAGCCCATATTGACGACTCTAATTATAATGCAAGATAATATGATAGTGACCATTATGCCAGCAGTGGCGTAGCTAGGATTTTTATGAAGGGTGTCCAAATAATACATAAGTAATTTTATATTATTTTTTTGATGAATGGATGCATTAGAAAAAATTAAAATTGAACTACATAACATTAATATTACTTTTTTTTTACGAATAAATGTTCCAAAATTTAAAAAATTAAACTGCATTATATTTAACTTTAATGTTTGTGTTTAATTCAATATAAAGTGAACGAACAAAGCAAAAAAAAAGGGGGGAGGGAGGCATTCAAGCTTTCACTAATCTATGGTGATAACAACAATAACGAGACATAAATAATGAAAGCAGAATCAAATGAGGCGTTCTTTTGTTCGCTTTTAGCAACTTCATAGAAAAAGTTTAGAATTTGTTTATTAACTTTAAATTAAATAATTACATTTAATTTTTATTTCAAAATTTTAATGAAAAGTAATAAAAAGTCAAATTCATTGCAAAATTCAATTAGCTACTAAACTAGATTTCTAATTAAGAATGTAATTTAATTAGCTTAGACAATTAAAGAAATAAGTTAATGAATAATAAAATAAGAGTGTTCTATTTAAAATGATTATAAAATGCACTTGTGGGGATTTAAACCCGCGCCTTCAAAGTAAGCAGGAGAGCCTTACACCGTTGGACCATAGCATCTTGATATGTTCAGGATGTCCAATCGATTAACTTTAACCGTTACCAGTAGCATTTTACTTATATATACGATATAATTTTCCGGCGAAGGGTGTCCAATTGGACACCCTCGGGACACTGTAGCTCCGCCCCTGTATGCCAGGTACAATGATGGATAACACAAATTAATCCCTAATTATTATGTAAAAACTATTTATAAGTTAAGAGATTTTCTCTCTTGAGATACATGGTACTAACCCTCTTTCCCCGTGACAGTCTTAGGATTATCTAAGGTGCGAGGCCAGTAGCGAATTTAAGATTGTCAATAAGTGGTGTCAATGGTTATAGTAAAACATTTAATTATGAGGATAGTAGGACTAAAACACACAATCTCAAGGTATTTCCACAACGCCTTAACCACTAGACTTAACATTTAACTAGTGTTAAAATCTGTCACTACTTACATATGAACTAGATAATGTTGGCCGTGCTGTGCATGGGCCCAATAATATAAATGGTATGTTTTGGGGCTAATAACGGAATTTTTAAAGTGATTGTTTGCGTGGATAAAGGAATACGTTTTTTTTATCACAAACATGTACTTTCTTTGATGCTATTAAAGGCATAATAAGACTACCCACATATAACATTTTTGAAATATTTTATGTTGTCAATTATCATGATTTATAGTATTTTTACG
>NW_006239103.1:664024-664157 GCF_000226075.1 Solanum tuberosum
CATATTACTACTTTTGTCTCATTTTATGTGACATTGATAGATTAATTTTAAGTTCAATTTCTTTTCTTTTTTTGTGTTTTTTTAATAAATATTTTAAGTTGTCAATTATCACGATTTATTGTATTTTATACAT
>NW_006239103.1:666537-668038 GCF_000226075.1 Solanum tuberosum
ATATATATATATATATATATATATTTCTTGTTAGGTAGTGCAATGTTATTTAGCAGTCGTTTCTGATTATTTTTTAATTTGTATTTTTATATGTCCTTCATTTGCTTTTCTGCCTTGATATTTTGTAGTATTATATTTTTTCACATGAAATTCTGTTTTGAAAATCGAAACTTTTACAAAAATATACATTCCATTACATATATTACATCTACGTTATCCATACTTTCAAATTAAACCCACATAACTCTCTTTTTTTCCGATAACAATTCTTATACAACGGACTTTAATAACTAACTATTCTACGCTTCTTACTTGGCGTAGCTTGTTTAATGAGTCGTGAGTGGGAGCTTAGCTTCCGTCCGAATATGCAAACTTGTATATAATGTATCAACCTTCTATAATAAGTGTATGAGACGTTTATACACACTTTTACATTGGTATACACCTTATACATAATCATATAATTATACACACATATATAATGTTTAAATAACCTATCTATATACATTTTTGCGGCATAAATATTTATATTTATATCATAATATTTCATAAATTATGTTAGTATAACTTAACTCCTGCCAAATTTTTATCAGCAAGGTGAGAACTTTTGTCAAATAAATTAAGTCCGGATAGATACTAGTAATATTTTGATTTATAATTTTTTATTAAATAATTAACACAATAAAAAATTAAATATTTATAAGATAGGAGAGGCAAAAAAAATAAAATTAAACACAAGCATCTAAGATTCTTTGAAAATCATTGCTTGACATGATTTTTGACATAGGCACTCAGCAGTACTCATAAAACTCCCCTGTTTTCTGAAAAAAATTGAGTAATCAGAAGAAGAAGAAGAGATGGGAAGCAGGAACAGAGGAGATGTAAATTACAGAAATCCATGTCTGACAATGCACCAACCATGGGCTTCTTTGCTTGTTTATGGTATCAAACGCATTGAAGGAAGATCTTGGCCTGCACCCATTACAGGTAATTCTTGATTTCCCTTTGTCTTTTTATTGCTTGTTAACAAGGGGGTGGGGTGTGGGGGGGTCATAAAGTTGTAAACTTTACTCTATTATCTAGTTGATTGATGATCTTTGTTAGCCTAAACTGGGAAAGTTGCCCTTTTTAACCCCACTCCCTAAATTTGGTGAAATTTACTCTTTTTGATTATGATGATGAGGTGGCATGGTGAGTATTAGGGTGGGGGTTACATCTAGTTTTTGAATTAGGTCTGTTTTTGTTAATTCTTGAGTTCCCCTCCAATTCCATTTGTATAGTATTCTTTGTTTAGATGGTACATGAGGAATGGGGTTGAAGGGTTTTAATGGAACAAGGTTGAGATGGAGTGTCAAAAAGAAAACTAAGGACAAGTTTAGAGGGGTTGTTTATGTATTTGGAGTTTTCTTTTTCTTGCTTGTTCTGTTGTTCACTGTGCAGAAGAAAAAAATGTTTTGGGGGGGGGGGGGGGTGGGGGGGGGGGGACCTCGCCGGTTTTGGC
>NW_006239103.1:668582-718413 GCF_000226075.1 Solanum tuberosum
GGGAAGGGGTTGTGAGGGGTGTGAACTTGTCAGCTTTGTCTCATGTTATAGTTGATTTTAGTTATAGTGGTGTGTAGGTTTTTATTTGGTTCATTACTGCTTGATATCAGAAAAAGCTACAGTATTGTTTTTCTTTCTAAATTTGGTAAATTCACTCCTTGGGAAATGGGAAGTAACTCTTTGATTGCATATCATGTGTAAAAATCCTTGTTTTTCTTGGCCAGAAATCTATATCAGTGATCAGAGTATTAGGAGATTTCCTTTTTTAGCATTATCATTCTCTAATGTATATTGTGCTTAGTACGTAAGAGTGCTTTCGTCTTGACTACTATGTTGATTTACATGGCTACACCTAACCTGAAACTCAAGTTTAGTAGAGTAGCGATGCATTCATTTATATTTAGGTTGTCTTTCAGTTAGTATTCATAGTATTGCTCCTGTAGCTTCTTGTCATCTGATTTCTATTACTATATGTTGTTTCTAGTACTTCGATTATCATATTATTTTTTGTAGTTACCATTCAGAATGTTTTGTTATGCTTTCACTTCCGTTACTTATTTTTCTGGACTGCTTTGGACTGTTTTTCTTTGAGCAGAGGGTCTATCGGATTTCTGAGGTAGGGATTAGGTCTACATTGGGTAAGTTATTGTAGTTGTTGTTTCAGCTTATTAATTCTTCAAAGGACTAGTTTGTTCACAAGGCCAGAAGGTCTTTCCTTTGCATAGTTTTGTGTGATTTGGAAACAAAGGAACAATAGGTGCTTCTTCTTTGTTGATAAAGGAAAAATTGCAGTGCTTCACCACCGATCCAATGAAGCTCCAATGTCATTCTTTATCTTCAAAGCACCTATTGAGAAACATAATGTCGTTCCTGCTTTCACTCTCTAAGCCACCATCAATATGGCTGCAGAATTTCCAATCTCACCATTTAGATGCTAGTCACTCAGCCTTCCTGAAAAACTCTTTAGTAACGTTTGGAAGGTGGATCTAAATTGGAACTATTCTTTGTGAACTATTTCTAATTAGAGAATGGCTAAACATCCTAGTTCTCCAGTGTGCTTTTGCCCTTCAATGGTTATCCAGTCAGTGCTATGCATGCATCATCTCATCTGTAGGGCAAGAGATGAACTCCCAGCCTGCTTTACTGCAGCTCCTCTGAAATCATACAACAAAATACTTAGTATTTTTTATTTGTCAAATATCACTAAATCATTTCTCAAGATGATGGCAAAATATATGTGCTATGTGGGAGTGTAGGGCCCAAGATATATCTTTTATTCTCTGTGCATCAGCTGAGACAGTAAGTGCCTATTGATAGAAAGTTTCGCCATTCCGCCACTTCTTCAAATGCTTTCCTAATTTTGGTTGTCATCGTCCTCCCATTACATGAAGTCCAATGATCGCAGTATAAGTTTTTGGCTATGGCGTGGCCATATAGTAGGATTTAGTCAATAGGCAATTTTAGAGAAAGTCACCTGTAGAAAGAATATGTTGTCTAGGCATTAGAACCACCTGCACCCAATGGGACGGATGAGGAGCATTTGTGACAAATAAAGGCTCTTGCTTCAGAGGGTCAACAGTGGATCAACTTTTAACTTGCAATGCATGGCTCAAAGTGGGTGAGATGAAAGCCAAAAAAAAAAAACAATCTTCTCAATCACCTCTAGAAGCTAGTGGTAGTGTATATGTTGCAAAGCCACGTCTAGCGCTATTTGCTTCGCGTTGTCATATTCTAATGGATGTACTCCTAATGGTGGGGTATTCTTGGGACACATGGCTTTTATTCTTCGTAAATATGATTTAAAGTTTCACTAAGGTGTTGGTGCTAAACAAAATGTGTAGATTCTGTTTTCCGTAATTTTCTCCGCTATTCGCTCTTTGTATGATTGCATTTGTGTCCAGTTCAATTTAGTTTCAGGCTGCAATAGTACAAGAGTTTATCTCTACTTATCCCTTTCTTCCTTGTATGAGTAATCTTACATTTTCCTGTTTCTTGTTAGAATTCAATTCCTTATTATCTAATTATAACGTTTTCTTTCTTTCATGAAGGTCGACTTTGGATTCATGCTGCTAGTAAGATCCCAGAACCAGAAACTATCAAAGCAATGGAGGACTTCTACAGGGAAATCTATGCTGTGAATGGCATAACTGATCTCAAGTTTCCCGAGCATTATCCAGTTTCAAGACTTCTAGGTGACGGACTCCTTGCAACATAATTTTTCGTACTAATTAATTCCTTTCCTCTGTTTTTGAACTAAAATTACTTTGAGTGGAATAAAAAGTTAGATAAGATTCCTATACTTAAGATATCGTGTTTACTTGAACAGACCATTGAAGTGCTGGATCAATATCCTATTTAGAACTCATGCTCGAGGGGTACAAACTTATTGACAACTTATTTTGTTGCTTGACATGATTGCGTCAATTAATTCCAGTTTTTTAATTTACTCATCATTGGGGTGTCTTTTTATGTACTCCATTTCTGCCTTAGAAGCTTCTCTTTGACATCCGGTGCTAATTTCCGTGGGAGATAATATGGGATTTTGCCTTTTCCTTTCCATAATTGGTATTCATGAATCTATGCAATATCTAGTCACCATCATCAAAAGCATTTGCATGGCTCTTTCTTGCTTATGTTCATCAATGTTAGCCGGATAAATCTGAAATTGGCAGACATGTTCCTGTCTAGGTTTTCGGTTTCATCTAAAAGATATCTAACTTTCTGCATCTGCATTTTGACTTAAGTTGTGATCACTTTTATGTTTTCTTGAACGTAGAGATTACTTGTTCTTAATTGTCATCCGAAAAATCTTTTGAAACTTTTTGTTTGTACAGGTTTTGTTGAAGTAGTTGGATGTGTCACATGTGACGAGCTAGTCAACTGGGATCAGATTCCCGAAGGGGTGAGCTTCAAATGTCTCTTTGTTCCTATCCATTGACGCAGTTTATTCCTCAAGTATTTTGGTTTTGTTGTGTGATATGTTTTCTTATTTTATTCGATACATTTTGCTTACAGGTAAGGCTAGAGGGACAAACAAAATTTTGCTGGCTTTGTGAGCAACCACAGGTATTTTGGTTTATTTGGTAGTCAATTATCTGTTTCTTTCGTATTATCTCTAGCAAAAGAATCATTATTTTCCTTTGAACTCGTGCAGAAACTTATCGTACCATTTGAGATGCGAGGGTTCCAAGGTGTTTATAACTTGGAAAGAAAGGTATTAAAATTTGAGAAACTTTATCATCTTTCCCTATTATACATGATTTACGACATTTCCACTTGTAGTTGATCCTTGTTTAAAACTCATTTTCCTGTTGCATTGTTAATTTATTTAACTTTTTTCGTTTTAATTTGTGTTCTAGATATATGAAGCTGCAATCCGAGGTATTTCTCCAGTTGTGCCCCCACTTCCAGTGAAATTTCCCCTTCCAAATCCGCGGGATCCTTTTTCATTGAAGCCAAGATCCCTTGCCTCCTCCCCAAGTAGCTCCGGTACATCTGATGTAAACAACCGATCTGAAAATCTTGTTGCTGCAATAGCTGGTGCTCAAGCGGCTGCCACACAGTTCTCTAAGAATGGCAATCCTCCATCCAATACAGTCGAGGTAGGAGATGATTCAAGGACTGGAAATAGGTATCGGAGGGCTCAATGATGCGCGAGTTGCTGGAAAAGCTTGGTCAAATAACTTCATTGCAAGTTAGTTTATCAACAATAATGTAGTTTTTGGAGGTATAGTTATTTAGTTGGGGCTTTGTTGTTATGGTTCTAAGTTTCATTTGAAATTATGATATGTAAACTGCTGGACAAAATGCTCATGTCATGTGTTGTATCATATTCTCTTCTGCTTTTGATCTAATTGGGAGTTATAAGAAAGGAAAATGCAGGTAGCCTCCGGTTTCTTAAAAGAGTCGTTTGGTGTGAGGTATAAGGTATAATAATCTCAGATAAAATGCATGACTATTTTATCCCGCGTTTGATTGGAGGTATTAGGTAGTCCAATTTATCCAGGAACAAGTCATTCTGAGATAAGTTATTTCATTATGTATATGGAGTGACTTATTCCATCACTAAGGCATAAATGGTGGGATAAATAATCTTAAGACTGCCTAATACCTCCAATCAAACGTGGAATTAAATTGTCCTGCATTTTATTATGAGATTATTATATCTTATACCTCACACCTAACGACTCCTAACTAACATGCAATTTCACCTATGCTATTGTATTGGCACTCACTTAAGCTTTATGGACAGTGGTGGAGCTAGGATTTTTAATAAGGGGTTCAAAATTTGAAGAATTAAACACACGAACTAACCAAAGGGGGTTCAACATTTACTATATATACATAAAAAATAATTTTAACCATGTATAAATAGTAACATTTTTCGTCGAAGGGGGTTCGGATGAACCCCCTAGCAAAAGGTTGGGTCCACCTCTGTTTATGGGTGTGTTAAGTACAGTGTTTTTCAATTTTTCCATGTTTAGTTGCAAAAATTTTGGGAAACAACAACATACCTAATTCCACAAATGGGTTTGGGGAAGATAGGATATATGCAAAATTTACCCCTACCTTTGTAGGATAGAGGCATTTCTGATAGACCCTTAGCTCTAGATCAAACAAGAAAAGAATTCGAAACATTTTCTATAAAAAAAAACCAGTTCTTTTAAAACGAGGACAATGACTTATCTAATGAAAGTAGGCAAAATAAGTTCCACAAATGACATCCCACGTTGATTGTGTCATCTCTATCCTTCAATATACCTCATATCATTATTTATTTTGGTTATATATAAATATTTTTATAATATTTTATTCATATGTCGAACACAAGAAAATAAATAAAAAATTATTTGTCTTTTATAGAAAACATTTTCCTTCTTACCTAACACACTGTTGATGAGGATCCAGAATCAAAAGGACCCCTTTTTAAATATTAAAATGCAATAACCAATACGGTCGTTATGCTTTCACAGCCATAGTTTTTCTCTTTCGTTTTGTTTTGTTATATGATAAATAAATAAATAAATATGTATAGTCAATATTGAACTATCAAACAAAAAGCCATACTGGTCGAAACTTTGAAATTTTAGTAACAAAAGAAATCATTGTGGATAACTATGGGTATATGTCAATATATTTCAAATTTGCCGGCCCAAAGAAGTATATTACTATAATATTTATATCGTTTGAATAGAAATGTCTGCTTATTTTAAATTAATATATCAGGATCAACAAAGAAATTATAAGATGAAAAGTAAGATGTTTGACCTGATGGGCGTAGCCTTGATCACTTTTATTTTTTGAAAAGTAAGATGTTTGATTTCGATAAATAATGTGATTGATTGATAAATTTTTGAACAAAATTAATTTTTCATTTTCACTAATTAATTTCCTTTTTTCTAATATTAACAATAATTTATTAATTCACGAAATTATTTAAAATTCACGTAGAACAAACATGTTCCTTTTGAACAAAAAGTCACCTTCCTTCGATTAATGAAAAGTTTTTCTTCCGTTGCCTTCACATCTATTGATGATTATAAATTTTTAAAGGCTTCGCCATAATTGATACACTGAAAAACAAAATCTTTTACTTCAAAATTCAAACGTTTCTTCTCTTCTTTGCATAAAGTTTTCAAAAAGAAAAACAATAAGTATCATATGATTTACTATGTTTAGTGCGTTCGCTGAAATTCTACAATTTCAATTGTCAATATATTAAAACAGTGTTCCATTCTATTCTGGGAGAAATTAATCCAAACCTTAAGCAAGTGTAAATGGATTAAATTCTTAAAGAAAACAATTTTCTATAGTCAATATTTTTTTTCCTTCATTATATTCATTTCTGTTTATATCTTGAATTGCAAGAATAACATAGTCTACCTAACAATGGGGTTGATTTAACCTTAGCCCAATTTGACATATGAATTTTTTTATTAAAATATTAAAATAATTTATTCATTTGATATGTGAATAAAGACAAAAAAAGATTTGGTAGTTAACCAAATTATAAGAATAAATATAAAATTAAAACTTAGTAAAAGTTGGACGGAGTTGAGCTCTAAGTCATTATGAGTCTGTTTGACTCAGCTAATTTCCGCCCAACGAGTTTTATTACTGTCATTATGCACTCTCACTGATGCTATTTCTACCTCCCCTGCTACAGGCCATAACTTTATAATTTTGCTTCTTTTTTTTAGGTATAATTTTAATTCGTGACTCTTACGATTAAAATTACTTAGCAATTTAGTTTAAGCTCTGATTGCGGTTAAGTATTTTCTGTCCTTACGCTTTATTCTTCTCATATCTATATAGTGAATTCCTCAATATAAGGAAACAAAACATCACACAAATTTCATGTTCCTATCAAGACAAGATACTATAAAGAAGACCACAATGAACTTTAGTTTAACAAAAACACATTAACATTGCAAACATGTCACCCTCCAAATGTTTGCTAATCATGTTCCTTGGATTAATGGTCCTTACCACACTTACTTATGCTGATCAACCCAACAAATATACCAATAATGAGGTTAATTCTGTCTCTAATCAGCCAAACAAGAAAGATTACATAACCGGTGAACCTGATCCTGATCCTGATTATATATATGAGTCTAAATATGAGGAGGATGGTGGATCAATGATGATAGACTTTGAGTCACCTTAATGATCATGTAATAGTAGTATCAAATATGTTTGTATGGTTAAATAAAATGCATTTTTTGGTCCTAATAAAAGGACCAAATTGTTGTAATGAAAAATACCAATATATGAAAAACTATTGTTTTAATACTTCCGTCTGAATATTAATCATTTGTCTGGACTCTTACGCGTAAGTTCTTTGATTTGGATTAAATATTTAGTTCATATTGCTATTTTTACATTCAGAAGGGAGTACGTTCAATGGAATAATTTTTTACATGTATTACCGTTGGAATCATCATTAAAACATTATTTTCCTCCCTTTTTAAATAAAAGTATTGTACTACGATTTCATTTAAAACTACTCTATCTTTAATTATTATTATTTTTAATTCATGACTAATAAAAAAAGGTGTCTACATAATTAAGGGGCCTAAAGACTTTTGCTTTAGTTGCTTTATATTAAAGCCGGCCCTGCTTCTTCTAACTTCTATAAAGCAGAAGATCATCCATTAATTAATTACTTTGTTATAAATATTGATTATGACAATTCATGCATGTTATTTATCATCTTGGTTGTTGGATATTGCAAAAAATATGATTGGATTTGCTTTAGATATTTCAATAAGAGATGAAATATTGATAATTTTCTTGGCAAATCCATACATATATGTACACCTGTTAATTTTATTTGTTTATATATCTGTGTGTATAATATATATTTAATTGTGTACCCTCACAAACATAAGTGCATCTTGGGAGTTGGTTGAACCTACATCTTCCATAATTGCGATCTCAGATTAATTTCAAAATATTTGACCTATATATTTATATTTTCGCTACTGTTCATATCTTTTTATAAATCGGACACGATTATTATCTCTCAATCATCATTAAACGTTTTGCTAGCGCCTACGTAAAGATAATGTTGCCCCCACAATCTTTAAATCTCGAGCTCGCCTCTGATATTAGACTCAATTATTTTATAACAAAAACTCTTTTTGATTCTCTTCATGTCTAATATCTATATTAAAATCAGATTAAACTTAAACTTACGCCAAAAAAATCTTCACTTAAGCCAAAAGAATTTCACTTATAATGACATTGTATGTGTTTTTTTGTCGACAAAAGATATTTCTATCTATGAAATCATTGTACCCTACTACCCATTTCTTCATTCATTTCAAGCCACAAAGATAAAATATGAAAGAAAAAAAAATCTATATTGTTAGAAAAAGACTTTCGAGTATGACTTAAAAAATAAATAAATTTAAGTTAAAAATAAAAAATCAAGTTTAAATAATTTTTAAATTAAAAAATAAAAAGTAGGAGGAATCTATTTTTGATTTTTAACTTATTTTAAATTTATTTTAAGTCATTTTTGACTTAATTTAAGTTATTTTGATATTAGTCAAATATTTCTAAAAGTCAAAAATTGACTTAAAAGTAAGTTTGACCAACTTTTAATCTAATCGGATTACACTCATTGTGATGTTGACCACTTTCTTGAAAACTTAAAAAGCATTAGATTCTTGAAACTAAATCTTGACTGCTTTTTTTTTTAAAGTACTATATAACTCTGATCTCTACTATAAAAATTTCCAATATTAACTCTTGATTGGTTAGTGATTAGTAGCCAAATTATTTATCATTAGAATGAAAATGGCTTTGTTGATTTTAATTAGTGTAGTGTTTAGTGTTTACTTTTGTTCCTTTGTTTCTGCTTATGATCTTGATCCTCTTCAAGATCTATGTGTTGCTGTTCAAGATTCCAATGATTCTGCAGGTAATTAATCACTTACCTATCTTTATTTTATTTTGTGGAGTTTTTCGAATTTAAGTTATATACACTGAATTTTTTTTTTTTTAAAAGTAATACTTTGTTACGAAATTCATTGCTAATCTATCGCTAGATAACTCGTAGTAGTTGATAGGATTTTTTTTATAATTCGTTGTTTTAAATATGATTAGCAATAGATTTTGTTGTTTAGCTACGAGAATTGTCCGCCGCCATTTGTTTTTTAGTGGGTAGTGGAAAGATCTAGTTTAATTTGTGATAACCTTTACACTTGGCACATTTTCATCTTACACAAGACATAATTTTAGATATTGGAGGTCGAGGATTACTGGATTAGGACAAAATAGGTAGTAGGTAGCCGTGTGTGGAGTACTTTTACGAAAGAAGAGGTAGGTAGCTAGTCTCGTCTGTTGAGGTATTACCTATTTGCTTTGTTTATCTTGCTATTCTGTTGTTATTGTTTTCTTGTCTATCATGTTTTTATTACACTTCTTTTGAGTCGAAGGTCTATAGGAAACAACCTATCTATCCCATGAAGGGGGAGGTAACGTTTGCATACATGCTACGCTCCCCAGACTCCAGTTTGTGAAATTACACTGGATATGTTTGTAATGTTGTTCTGTTTGATTCATGTGTTTTGCAGTTTTTGTGAATGGAAGGTTTTGCAAAGACGCAAAGCTAGCAAATGCAGATGATTTCTATGCATCAGGTTTCAATGTAAGTGGAATGCCAACACCAACAAATCTTGGTTTTTCTGTGAATGCATTGAACGTAAATCGAATGCCAGGACTCAACACTCTAGGCATTTCGATGGCTCGTGCTGATCTTGAACCATTTGGATTAATCTCACCTCACATTCATCCTCGAGCAACAGAGCTAATACTGGTATTGGAAGGTACTATCTATGTTGGATTTGTTGTTCCTGATACACGAAATCCTTTCAAATCGAGGCTATTCGATAAGATCTTACATCCAGGGGATGCTTTTGTGATCCCACAAAGTATGGTTCACATTCAATACAATATGGGAACCACAAATGCAACACATTTGAGTAGTTTCAATAGCCAAAATCCTGGAGTACACATGATCCCTTATCAACTCTTTGGTTCAAATCCACCAATTCTTGATGATGTTCTTGTTAAAGGTTTTCAATTGGATAAGAAAGTGATTGAACATCTTCGAGCTCAGTTCTCCTAGAGTTGGATTATATTCACTGCAAATTTAATGAGACAAGTTCTTCTTAGTTCATATTTGTTATTGTAATTTTTTTCAGTAACTTAATGATGTTCTTTTGAAAGTTTTGTTTTGTAATATGACATCTTGTCACACACCTAAAAAGTAAGTGGACTGAATGTGAGGATTAATTCATGTTCATGTCACATATCGTATATCGTACATTAAGGGAGAAACTCTACTTATGTGAGCTTTCTCTACTCAATGGGATCGAATATGAGAACTCGTTAAGGGTGGAGAGATCTTATCGATCTCACCACAGTCCTCCTCTGTGACGGTAAAATTGAAGAAACTAACAACTAGCCACGTTTGTACCATTACTTAAAACAAACCATAATTCCAAATCTGTTCAAACTTTAGCTACCTAAATATTGAAAATAAGAATGAGGACGAGAAACTCAGACTTAAAAAGAAAAATTAGAGAAATCAAATCCGTTACTCGACAATAAGCATAATCACTAAATCACATACCACTATCTCTTTTGATGAAACCATTCTCACATTCACTACTCGATTTATATCCCAAATTAACCTGACCCTATTGCTTGTTCTCGGCTCAATAACTCTTGTCAGCCAAATAACTACTTGTGTAACTTTGATAACCACATTAGACTAGACTTTGTTCATAACAATGCTACAACTTTTCTTTTAAGGTTTTAACATCAACCTCATTATTATATATACAAACATACATAAGTTTAGTCATACATGCTAATTTGAGACATACATATCTTGAGTTTTTTTTTTCAATTTCACAATTGCAATATCAAAAGTGACTAAATTTGCAAATTTCATAAATTTCGATTATAGCCTTTTAGTAGGAATCCCAAATCAACTTCATGTGCTTACATATAACTGAAATGGCTAAACTACAAACTTCGTAAAATTTGACTACGCCTTAAATAGGGATCCCAAAAAGGGCCCTTTTTAAAAATTTGTTCCCCCATAGAAAAACCCCAAGTGACAGTATCGTCTTCATAGCTAAAACCCTAAAAACCCTAATTGCGGCAGAAGCTTCAGAGAAAATTCACAGGACACAACAATGGAGAACAATCAATTGTTAAAAATTTCAGAAATAGAAGGAAGAGGAAGAGGAATTGTTGCTACTCAAACCCTAAAACCTGGACAAATCATCCTCAAAGACTCTCCTCTCCTTCTTTACTCTGCTTCTGTGAAGAACAGCACTTATTGCTCAAATTGCTTCAGGGTAATCCTCCAATCTCCAATTCCTTGCTCATGGTGCACTTCTTCATTCTTCTGTACCTCTAATTGTCAGTCTATAGCTTTATCCTCTTCTCATACTCCTTGGGTTTGCCAATCCTTAACTCACTTAAGAAACACCTTTTCTTCTCATAATAATTTGAATGTAGATCAACAAATTCAAGCTTTTTTTCTTATCTCAGCTTATAATTTAGCAGTGATTTCTCCTTCTTCGTTTCGTGTGCTGTTATCTCTTCAAGGGGATTCGTCATTTGTGTCGGAAAGTGATGTTCTTTTGCTTCATTCTCTTGTTGCTACGTGCCCGTCGTTGAATCTTGGTGAATTTGGGTTCTCTAAGGAGCTTACTGCGGCTCTTTTGGCTAAGGATAAGGTGAATGCATTTGGGTTGATGGAACCTTTTGAGGCTGATAGAGAAAGGGGTGTTAGGGCTTATGGGATTTATCCGATGGCGTCGTTTTTCAATCATGATTGTCTTCCGAATGCGTGTAGGTTTGAGTATGTTGATACGGATGTTAATAGCAGGAGTAATACTGACATGGTTGTTAGGGTGATTCATGATGTTCCTGAGGGGAGGGAGATTTGTTTGAGTTATTTCCCTGTGAATTTTAAGTATTCGGAAAGGCAGCAAAGGTTGAAGGAGGATTATGGTTTTACTTGCAATTGTGATCGGTGTGTGGTTGAGGCTAATTGGTCTGATGGTGAGGATGATGCTATGGATAAGGAGGGTGAGGAAAATGAAGACGAAGCGGAAGAGGATGAAGAGATGGAGGAAGACGTGGATGATGAAGTAAATGTAAATGGCGAGGTGGAGGAGAGGGATCAAGATTTTCCTCACGCGTATTTCTTCCTTAGATACATGTGTAATCGAGAGAATTGCTGGGGTACATTGGCTCCGTTGCCTCCTGATGCATCTCTATCCTCAGTTATGGAATGCAATGTTTGTGGTAATTTGAGCAAATCTGATGAGCTATAAGGTTTGCGCTGGGGACTATTGAAGTATGTCACATTTCCATTTAAGCTAGTTTGTTTCTTGGCAATTTGCTCTTGCATGTTTGTCGTGCTTAGATTTTATGAGCTTAGTTTACTAGAACTTCTTGTCCCTCTGTATTTGGTAGTTCACCTTGGTTTTCCTTTTTGTTAGCTTGTGATCAAGGGCTAAAGTATTGATTTGTGAACCCCTCAATTTTCATGTATACAATCTATAAAACAACCTTGTCTCCATTGAGGCTGGCTTTGAATACTTTATACCATTTCTGTTTAACTTGGAAGATAAGCTGCAAGAGGATTTCAACAAGCCCAAGCCTTCAAGTTATGAGTATCAATTATTGAAGTGTTAATTTTATGATAGAATTTATTATACAAATTGGATATTTGTATCTATGATTCGGATGAAAAGTTTTATCATCGTTGAGCCATCACCAATAAACATGATGGTCGATGGATCACATTAAAGGGGAAGATTTTATACCCGAGTATATACCCGATATATGTTTATACCCCTTAATTATTCCATCAGTTTTTTGTTTACTCTGTTTATAGCCCAATATTGATTATCCCTTAGGAAAAGAGACTCAAATCCAATTAGCAGTATTAGCGTTTACTCTGTTTGTAGCCCAATATTGATTATCCCCTCAATATTGAGATGTGTCCTTTGCAAGGTATCAAGTTAAAGGAAGATTAATTTTTATTCTTAGCGTCTTCGGTAACTCAGGATTAGCAGTAATAGTATTGATGTGGTATCTTAGAAATTAGGTTTTGATAGTTTTTGTAATATAATAGAAAAATTTAAGCCTAACTACTTGAGAGTGCAAAGGGCTAAAGACGATTTATGACCTATGTTGTCTCATAATTCAGTCTATATTGAATGTCAGGCTAGTTTTTTATGAAGTTCCACATTTGATTCATACTAAGATGAGAACATTCATTTGTAGGAGAAGTAACAATCTAGTAAACAAAATTAGGACTACATGCTTAAGTTAATAATTCATTTCTCAATTCAAACTCCAAAATTATATGCGAAAGGAATCTTTTGAATAACGTGAGTCTACGAGGTTGAAGTTAAAGGGGTCTGATCTCATCAATGACACGGTATAAGCAGATGCACACATCAGATAATTGTTTTCTGAGGATGTTACATCTGAACAACCCAGGACAGCTGTACTTACATTGCTGAAAATAATGGTTGGTTACTTCTAATTCTGTACAATCAAGAACTAAATGAATTGTCAATCATTATTTTTTTAGAATATTTACATATATATATAACACCCTCTCATTTACAAATCAGTCAGATTCTTTTTCTCTTTGGTATTATTTAAGAAGTTAGTCAATGGGTGCCTAGAATTCCATCTCTATGAAATTATTAAATCCATTAGGTAAGTAAGCAGATCTAATTAATAAACCATTTCTTTGACTACTGATTATTTTAAAGGTTACTTCTGCATTTAGAAATGAGAACACCTGGACTATTGTTTTGGATAGACAGAAAACACGTATTAAATATAATTTAAAACAGAAACAAAGATATGAAAAACGACTAAATCGGAGTATAAGTATTCACACCTTTCTGGTTGTTTAAAACAATCATAACAAGCCCAAAGCAAACAAACTTGTTTCTAGAAAAAAGTTTGTTTGTTTTGCTAAGAAACCAAACTTTGCTATAACAATGAGGATGTGCTGGTTCATAACAACTTTATCCATCATTGCTTTCTTTCTTTCCCCTGCTTATGCTTATGATCTCAACCCTCTGCAAGATCTATGTGTTGCAGTTAACGACTCTAAAGCTTCGGGTAAATCATCCTTCTATAGTTGTTGTATGCTGTATAATTTCTGTCGTCTGTTAGCTCTTAATATATGAATTACATGCTTAGCTCCAAGCTTGCAAAAGTGGATGATTTCCTTGCTTATGCACATTAACAAAGAGTGTTTAAACCCTTTACCGGCATTAGTTAATTGTCATTAGATCCAATGTCGCTATAAGCTTTAGCGGCATATACTCAAGAGTGTTAAGATGTAATTGTCACTAAAAAAACATATTTAGCGGCAATTAAGTTATTGCCATTAATTAATTGCTGCGTAAGATCATTTTTGGTGTAGTGAATCCACAACATATGCTCACATCAGGTAGTTGTTTATTGACGTTGTTACATCTGAACAACTAGTACAGCTCTACCTACACTCCTGAAAGCATAAGATAGTTGTTTATTGAGGATGTTATATCTGAACAACCATGAAAGCTCCACTTACATCCCTGAAAAGAATGGTTGGTTACTTCTGATTCTGTGTAATCAAGAAATAAATAGACCTTCAATCTCTACTTTTCAAGGCAAGTTCTTCTCTTTATTCAACCCATTTAGGTAATGAAGCTGATCTAATTAATGAACGACTTTTTGACTACTGATTATATTAAAGGTCACTTCTTTGGACTTAAATCTACATTTAGAAATGGGAAAATACCTACACTATCTTTTTGGATCAGATTATAAATAGTCCCACCTTTCTGGTTGTTTGAAGAATATCATAACAAGTCCATAGTAAAACAAACTTGTTTCCAGAAAAAGTTCGGTCTTTCGCTAAGAAACAAACTTTGCTATAACAATGAGGATGTGCTGGTTCTTAACAACTTTAGCCATCATTGCTTTCTTTCTTTCCCCTGCTTATGCTTATGATCTCAACCCTCTACAAGATCTATGTGTTGCAGTTAACGACTCTAAGGCTTCGGGTGAATCATCCTTATATAGTTTTTGTTTGCGAACAAGGCATAATTGTTATCTGTTGTATTAATATTTGAATAATATGCTTAGCCAGTAACGGATCCACATAACAACTTGTGGGTTCACCGGTTAGCTTTTGTTTAGACTGTATATATATTAAGAAATTTACTGAATATCTATAAATATTTGATTGTGAATCTGAACTTATTGTAGGAACTCATTAACTTTTATTTGACTTGTGCAGTTTTAGTGAATGGAAAGATTTGCAAAGACCCGAAGCTTGCAAAAGCGGATGATTTCTTTGCTTCAGGTCTTAATGTTAGGGGAAATGCAGTGCCTCAGTTAGGCTTTGCTGCAAATATTGTGGATGTAAACAAGATGCCTGGACTCAACACTCTTGGTATTTCTATAGTTCGTGCTGACTTGGAACCACAGGGTCTCACTCCACTTCACACGCACCCTCGAGCTACTGAGCTCATAACTATCCTAGAGGGTACTATCTATGCAGGATTTCTTGCCCCTGATGCTGCAAACATCTTTAAGAGTCGTCTCTTCTCTAAAATCATGAATCCTGGTGATGTGTTTGTGATCCCACAGGGGCTTATTCACTTCCAGTATAACGTGGGACACAAAAATGCTACTCTGCTTGCTTCTTTCAACAGTCAAAATCCTGGAATCGTCATGATTCCTAGTACAATCTTTGCTTCAGATCCACCTATTCTGGACGATGTTCTTGCTAAAGGCTTCCGGCTTGATAAGAAAGTGATTAATGAACTTCGAAAGAAATTCTCCTAGATTATGACATTACAAATATGATTTGTGTGTTTACTGGAAGTTGTTTGGAGCGCGATGCTCATCACTAGCGATTTGTGAAAGCGTTGGAATAATACGTTATTCTCTAATTGTATGTATTTTTCCAGTATTTGGAGTGAACTTATTCATTTATGGAAGCTGACATTTCCCTAATTCTTACCATCATGTTGTTAATTTTATGAAAAGCGAAATTAAGTCGATAAATTCGTAATGTAATTAGGGGTGGACATGGTAAGGTAGATATCGAATTTACTTTGTCTATACTTGTGGGTGTTCATTTACATCCCGGTTTTAATTTCTCATTCCTGATTCAATGGATTGATGTGAGGGTACTCATCTCGTCTCTAAAATCTTGAATCCTTGCGTTTGTTCTTGTGGTTCCTTAGGAGGCGTATTCACTTTCAATATAACGTAAGACACAATGTTAGTGCAACATTATTCCACTATTTCAACAACATATCAAGTGAAATCTCACAAAGTGGAGGTTTGGAGAGAGTATAGTGTACGTAGACCTTACCACTACCTTTTGAAGATAGAAAAGCTGTTTCGAAAGATCATTAATTCAAGTGCATCAAATCCAAATAAAAGAAGAAGAAAACAATGAAAGAAAGCATAGCATATGGTTGTATGTTTTAATTAGTGAGTCTTCTCTTCTTCTATGTAGCTTACATTATACAACCAAACTATTTTCCCAACTTCTTCCCCTTCCCAAGAGGGGGATGGAACACGTAACTATCGGATTCAACTGAATTCAACATCTTCGACAAAGGGATATAGGTATATGATGAGAAATTAAAAATATTATAACTTAAAACTTCTGATTAAAAATGAAATGACATTTACCACAACTTTGGGTGCTAAATGATCTAACTATAAATAGTGTTACATCTCCAATAGTTTGACACAACTATAAACAAATTGTCAATTATTGTGAGTTATAGTAATTTTTTCAGTAAAGCTTTTACATTCAAACTCACAATCAAAGTTCAAAAAATCTAAATCATCCATTTATAGTCAACGATTTTTTTGAGCTAAAGCTACAATTAAAATGAGACTGGTGGAGTAATTATTAGCAAATATTAAATTAACACAACATGTTGCGATTAACAATTGATCAATAGTGCACTTTTCTCTCATTTTTCCGAACTTTTTGGCGAAATGTACCAATTGACTAACCTTTGATTGTTTGTAAAGGTATTTGATTTCGACCTGCGATTTATATCAAATCAATAAAATTATCGTAGCAATTAAAAATTAAAGTAAAAATACATCACTTACTCATGGTTTAGCGATAAATGTGTATGTGAAAAAAATAATCTTATATTCATTGATTGATGTAAACATTCGATGCGTAAATTCTTACGTTTAATTTCTACAAATTAACACACTTTTGAATGTGTAAATTTACCATGCATAAGCGTAGAGTTGTGAATAAGTTGACCGTAGACTATTGAATGATTAGAGTATAAATTAAATCACAAGATTCTTGATTAATTGTTACTACTTAAACTTGACCCTGCATTTTAAAATGAGAAAATTGCCTTGACTTTCATTTTTAACAAATGACTAAGATGGGCAAAAGGGATATTAAAATTAAACTTATCAGATCGAACTATAAGTTGGGCGTTTAGTCATAGAAATTAAATACTTTTATTTTATTTTAATTAAAAAATTTAATGTGGAATTAGAATTAGAGTTGTATTTAACCATATTTTTTGCAAAGAATATTTAGAAATAGGTTTAGTGACAAACTAATTGCAGCTCGCACAATACATTGACAATTCCCATCATATGAAAGGACCTTAAGTAGAGTTTGAAGCTATCGTAGATAAGAGTGACAAAGCTTCTATAAGAGACATTTTTTTGTCCAAACAAAAAAGATCTTATTATTTCGAAATCCACAATTCACTATAGATGGATATATCTATATCTGATTTATACAAATTCCTGTCATTTTGCTATTCAATTTAGAAATATGCTCAGTGAAAACCTCTTGATTATCGTCGCATGGCTTATTTTGCTTCCTCAGTAGCTAGCCCCTAGTGTAATCAACACCAAAATCCTTGGTCTATGATAGATAAATGAGGTGAATCTATTGATTGGTCATATCATATAAATCCGAGTTGGATATTTGATCAAACGATAATTTTCAAATAACATGAACAAGAATTCAAAAAAGGTAACCAAATTGGTCGTAACTCCTAAATAGTCGAGTATTAATACAAATATCAAACCCTAACTAAAACTTAAAAAAAAAAAAAAAAAACTCACCAGACATGTGCAGAGAGTAATTGTGAATAAATTGACTATTGACTTTGACCATTGATTAGAGGGAAAAAAGATAATGAGATTAATTAATTGTTACCACTTGAACTTAAACTTGCATTTTAAAAATGAGAAAATTACTAGACTTTGCTTAAGATATATGACTAAGACACCTATAAATAGTACTAGATATCTCTCTTGGAAAAAATAAAAAGTATAACAAGCCAAATTAAGCAAAATAAACTTGTTTCCAAATTTAATATAATTAGACTTTAATTTGTTACAACAATGAGCATGAGGTGGTTAATAACAATTTTAGCCATTGCTACTTTGTTTTCATCCCAATTAGCTTATGCCTATGATGTCAATCCTCTACAAGACATATGTGTTGCAGTTCAAGACTTCAACACTTCTGGTAAATCATCCTTTTATAGTCATCACAACTTCTTTTTTTTTGACAAGTTACATATTTGATCGGTCGACCAACTCATATATATATAAATTAGATATATATTTTACGTATGTTATGTATTTATCGACTATTATTTTGTTTGACAGCTATACAATACATAAAATATCTTCTTCTTTTTTTGTAATTGAGAAATTTTCTAGGGCTAGTGGTGCTTAGTTCCAAAGTCGATGGATAATGTGTCTATACCTTTACCTTTGAAGAAATGTTCACCAATTGTTCCTTTTTAGGACATCTGTTTAGTAAATCATGACCATCGTTTTATTTTACTTGCAACTTATAGACCTCTTGGACTATAATCTAAAGATTTTTTTTGAACAAACTGAAAGACTAATTTTTTTTAAAGTTATTATAAATGTTAGACAACAGTCTAATGTTTTATCTATAAAATTTAATAGTATATGAGAAAAACATTAGATCCGAGTCGAATGTTGTCTAAAAGAATAGTTTTCTAAGAGTAATATTTGCTCAATTTTTAAAAACAGGAATAAAATCTAAGTGGGACAATATACACTTAAGTACTAAGCTTTTACTTATAACAAGTTTGAATCCATGATGTGCAACGTAACTCTCACGTCACGCGCTAAACTCTTACCACTGGACAAAAGCCCTTGGACTTGTAACTTATTTTTATTTTCCTTATTTTATACCATATGTTGTATAATTTGAATTTATGTAATATGTTAATAATATGGTAACATCATTTTACTTCACTTGTGTGCAGTTTTTGTGAATGGAAAGTTTTGCAAAGACCCAAACCTTGCAAAAGTAGATGATTTTTTTACTTCAGGACTTAATGAAAGTGGAAAAGTAGTGAGGCAAATGTATGGTTATTCTGTGCATATTGTTGGTGTAAACAATATGCCAGGACTCAACACTTTAGGCATTTCTATAATTCGTGCTGATTTCGAACCAAAGGGTCTTATCCCACTTCACACGCACTCTCGAGCTACTGAGCTTATAACTATCTTGAAGGGTACACTTTATGCGGGATTTCTTCTACCTTATGAAAACAACTTCTTTAAGAGTCGTCTTTTCTCTAAAATCTTGAATCCTGGTGATGTGTTTGTGATTCCACAAGGGCTTATTCACTTTCAGTATAATGTTGGACGTACAAATGCTACTATACTCGCTACTTACAACAGTCAAAATCCTGGATTTACCATGATTCCTAATATAATATTTGCTTCTGATCCACCTATTATCGACGATGCTCTTGCCAAAGGTTTCCAGCTTGATAAGAAAGTGATTAAACAACTTCGAAAGAAATTTGCCTAGGTTATGTTACTAGAATTATATAATTATGTACTAAATAAATTGTCCTAGGTTATATGTCACTATACAAATGTTGTTGTATGTTGAATAAATTCACCTAGGATGATCACTTGTTTGTTGTATGTTTCAAATTGTTTATGTTCCATCATGTAATTTAGGTTTTTTGTAATAAAGATTCTTGCAAATGTGATAAAAATAAGTAATTATATCCTGTGATGTGATATTTAGTAGCTTCACTTATTTAAATCAAATGTTAAAATATGTTATCGAACTTTGAGAAAACACTTATTTATCATGTCATTTGTTAAAAGTTTGGCTCATCTATGTCATTTCAGTTTGAGAAAAGGTTCATCCATGTCATTATTTGTTAGCTGAAAACAGTTCCGATTTTGCAAAACTATTTTTTACACGTGGTCAAATATGATTAGGCTACGTCATTAATTAAATTATTTTTTGAAAGGGAAAAAGCTCAAATATGCTACCGAACTTTATTAGAGAAGACTCATCTATGTCATCCGTTAAAAATTTTGCTCATGTATGTCATTTCAGTTAACAAATGATGGCATGGATTAGCCTTTTCTCAAATAGAAATGACATAGATGAGCCAAACTTTTAACAGATGGCATAGACGAACCTTTTGTCAATCGGAAGTGGCATATGCGCCTTTCTGTAACAAACCCAATTGCTTACTAAATTGATAGATGAATTTGAACGTGATTACAACTTTAGAATCGTTATTTTTTATACCCAAACTACTGAATTACAATAGAAATATGAAAATAACAAATAACTAACGATAGAGATAAGAAGCTTAGACTCTAGAAGAAGAAGAGAGGACAAACATTTTCTTCATTATGCATAATTCCTAAATCAGTGACCGTTACCCCTTATGATGGAACCATTCTCACACCCACTACTCGACCCGAATTCCAAATTAATCTTGCCCTATTGCTTTTTCTCGGCCCAATAGCTCTTTCCAGTCCAATAACTACTTGTGTGACCTTGGTATTCCTATTGGGTTGGACTTAGTTCATAACACTTTACCCGTTCTAAAATGACAATTTACTAAAGTGACAATTAAGATGGGACGGATGGAGTAATTATTAGCACATACTAAATTAGGACAACGTGTTTAGATTTACAATTGATCAATCGTGAACTTCGCTAAAAAAATTCCAAACTTTTATGCAAAATGTCCCAGTTGACTAACCTTTGATTATTTGTCAAGGTATTTAAATTTGATAATTAAGTATTTATTTCCAAACGTGCTTATAGCTGTGAATAAGTTGACCACTAATTAGAGCACAAAACCATCACAAGATTCTTGATTAATTATTACTTCTTGAACTGGAGGCTTGCATTTTAAAATGAGAAAATTATCTTGACTTCCATTTTTAGCAAATGATAAGTCCGCGTTTGTTCATGAACATTATATATATATTTTTTTTATTTAATTTTTTTGAAGTTGGAATTGGAACTGAAGTTGTGGTTGGCCATAGTTTTTGCAGAGAAAATTTAGAATTTGAATGTAATTAACTTTTTAAAAATATGGTTTATACCCCAAACTTTTAAAAATTAGTAAAATTATCTAACTTGGCTAATTTACCTGAAGTATACACAATTGAATATGCTCTTAAAGAGTAATATCTCAAAATAGATAGTTAAATATAGAGCCGTCAATATGGGCTAGGCCCGTTGGGCCGGCTTGACCTAATTGTAATTTGATAGGGCTGAGCTACGATTTTTGGAGCCCATTTAAGAAAATGATTTTTTAGTTCGGTTTAAATAAGTCTGCCGATTTGTGGGGCTTGAGAAATATGGATAGGGCAGACCTGTGGGCCAAATAAAAATTAATTAAAAAATAAAAATAAAATATAGTATTAAAAATAATAAGAGTCTGAACTCAAAATCTTTTTAAAGTTTGAAATATTACGATTTAAATACAAATTATGTTTATAAAATATGTACAACATAAAATAAAAATTTCCTAAAATTTCTAGGGAATCACTACATAGGCCGTAGCCTATGGAATATTGTGTTTTATTATGATCATTGGAAAACAATTAGGTTAATATTTTATTTAGCTATTTATGCTTTTACTTGAAATCAAACTTAATAAATATTATAAAGATAATTTTATTTGTGGATTTGATTAACAAGTAGTAACACTAACACCATGTAATATTGTCTTGTCGATATTTATGATAATATTTTTAAATTATAATTTAATCTAAAAAATTATTAAAAAATATCCTTTCAAGAAAAGAGGGCGGTAGCCCGCGTACTTGTGGGCTGGGCCGACCATTTTCTGACCCACACCAAAAATGGGCTAGCCTGACCTGATCCGTAAAATTTCAAAGCATGTATGGATTAGCCCGGTGGGGTGGACCAGCTTATATTGACAGCTCTAGTTAAATAATATTTTAATTAGATTTCATATACAAGCTACTACATACTATTACAATCCCCCCCCCCCCCCCAATTTAATTTGAATTTTTTTAAGTTGTAGTTGAAGTTTATGCTTGACTATAGTTTTCGCAAATAATATTTGATTATTTTGAATGAACTTTTCTGTAATAAAAAACATTAAATATAGTTTAAATGAAAATTTTCGAATAAATTTTCAAAAGAAAAATATAGTGAAAATAAAAAATAGTGGGTAAAAAGGTTTTAAGTGTTTTCTAATAGAATTTTTATGATTGGTACCCATTTTCAATAAAGTAAAAAAATCAAAATTATGTGGACTTTATCCTTAAAGAATAATAAACTCTGAAAATTATGTGGACTTTATCCTTTAAATAAAGGAATAATACTAAGACAACTATATATAGCACTAGACAAAGCCCAATTAAGCAAAAAAAAAAAACTTGTTTCAAAATTAATTGAACGTAGACCTTGCTACAAATGAAATCAACAATTAGCATGAGCTGGTTTATAACAATTTTAGCCATTGCTGCTTTGTTTTCATCCCAATTAGCTTATGCCTATGATGTCAATCCTCTACAAGACATATGTGTTGCAGTTCAAGACTCCAACACTTCTGGTAAATCATCCTTTTATAATCATGATAATATTTTAAGTTACACATTTGGTTGATCGACCAACGCTAGTCATATATACATAAATTAGATGTCTATGGTACGTATGTTATATATTTGTTGAATATTATCTTAGGTGACAACTAGGAGTGACAAATGGATGGATTGGATCGGATTTGGAGGATTGAATCACAATCCATACATATAAAATATGGGTAAATGTGGATTCTGTCAAATATAGTTTGATAAAATGATTGTAACACATGATTTTAATCTCTTAAAGCCAAAAAATATTAAATCAAAGCTAAGCTGTTAATACCCCAACCCCTACCACCTCACCCCACCCCACCCAACCCCACCCACCGTTGTAATATTATTTTTAAAAATATAAAAAAATTACCTTGTACCCCCGCCCCATTCCACCCACCCCCACGACCACTCCCCACCCCAATTTTCTTTTCTCAAAAACTTATTTTTTTATTAACTTTTTTTTGAATTTTTTTTTGTCAACCCTACCCCACCAGCCCCACCTCCCCTCAACCCCCCAAAAAAACTTTAAAAAGAAAACAATTAATTTCTTTTTTTTTGAATTTTTCCAACCCTACCTCCCCCCTCCCCCACCCCACCCCAGGACACCTCCCACCCAGAGCCAAAAAATCACAATTTTGTATGTTTTTATTTTCAAGTGCAATTAGGGATTTTTATGATAAGTGAGTGATATATGGATTCTCATGCTTACCCATTTTGTTCATATATTTGTATGAACTTAAATAGGTTGAAGTCCATATTTACCCATTTAAGAAAATATGAGTGATCCATTTAATTTAATATGGAAAAATGGATTCATTTCACTTATATGGACTGAAATTGCCACCCATAGTGACAACTATATTGTATAATAACACCTTTTGTTTTGTCATCGAGAAATCTTAGAGGGTTAATGGCGCACGGTTCAAAGAAAGTCGATAGATAATGTGCCAACACTTCTACCTTTAGAGAATTTTTCACCAATTGTTCCTTTTTAGACATCTATTTAGTAAATGACTATCTTTTTTATTTGACTTATAGTTTATAGACTTCTTAAATTACCGTCTAAAGATTTTTTTTTGAACAAACTGAAAGGCTATTAGACAACAATTTGATGTTTTGTCTATAAATTAAAATTTAGAAATAAATGAGAAAAACATTAGATCCGTGTGTAACGATTGTAAGGATAATTTTCTAATATTTGCTAATGTCCACTTAATTAAGTATAGGCTCAAGTGCTAATTCTCTTTCTTTCCCCCTATTTCAAACAATTATATATGTTGTATAATTTGAGTTTATGTAATATGTTATCTCTTAATATCTTAATAATATGCTAACTTAATTCATTTTATTTTCACTTGTGTAGTTTTTGTGAATGGAAAGATTTGCAAAGACCCAAAGCTTGCAAAAGCAGATGATTTTTTTACTTCAGGTTTTAATATAAGTGGAGAAGTAGTGGATAAAAAATATGGTTATGCTACAAAAATTGTGGATATAAATAATATGCCAGGGCTCAATACTTTAGGCATTTCTATAATTCGCGCTGATTTCGAACCAAAGGGTTTTATTCAATTTCACGCGCACCCTCGAGCTACTGAAATGATACATATCTTGGAGGGTATAATTTATTCGGGATTTCTTCTACTTCTACCTAATGAAGAAAACATCTATAAGAGTCGTCTCTTTGCTAAAATCTTGAATCCTGGTGATGTGTTTGTGATTCCACAAGGGCTTATTCACTTCGCGTATAATGTTGGAAGTACAAATGCTACTTTATTTGCTAGTTTCAACAGTCAAAGTCCCGGATTCATCTTGATTCCTGATATAATCTTTGCTTCTAATCCACCTATTCTCGACGATGCTCTTGTCAAAGGTTTTCAGCTTGATAAGAATGTGATTAAAGAACTTCAAAAGAAATTCTCCTAGATTATGTCACTACAAATGTTGTTTTGTATGTTGAAGAAATTCACCTAGGATATATGATGACTTGTTTGTTTTATGTTTCTAATTATGTAACAAGGTCTTTATTACTAAACAAATATTTGAAAAAAGCTAAGAAGATTCTTGCAAATGTGTGACAAACATACTTTTATATAGCACCTATGTTTTTATTTTTTTTATTTGACGATTCAATATATGACCAATTTAAAAATTCATGGACCATTCAGAAACATCTTAATTAGGATGACATAACATTAAAAATGAAGGGTAGAATGGTGAATGCAATGTTAAGAAATTGACCAAATTCAAAATACTCTTCATAGAATATATAGGTTGTCAATTTTATTGATCACTAAATTATCAACTCACCTAGAACTTAATTAATTTATTTATTCCCTAACTGCATGATATCAAGTATCAATCAACAAGAATTTGATATTAAATTAAGGTAAAATATCAACTTCTAATTTTTCTTTTATTTTAAGTGAGCAAGGTAATATAGATGAATGAGGTTTATATGTCACAAACAAGTTATTATCAATGTGGCTATTTTCAAGAAAGAATAAGTCTATCAAATATAATAAGTAACAAGAAGAAGAAACAATTTGAAAAAAAAAGAAGAGTTCTTTGTAAGAAACTTAATTTCAAAGTTAAATGCATATAGGTAAAAACAAGAGAAAAATAATAAAGTGCAACTTATGCTATATTATTTTTTTTAATCAAGTTTTGATATTTCGTATATTTTTTTGTGTTGTAGTTTCTAGGATTTGATCGCAGATTCCTAATTAAATCTTTTTGTCACAATTTCAGTTTTGAAAAAATGTGTATAAATCAAAAATCCTCATTTTTGACAAACTTAAATGACCAAAATTACTCGGAAATATATTTTCGACATTACTTTGAACCTACTCCAAAAATAATGACTATTTTCGTCACTTCAACATTAAAAAAAATAATATTAAAAATAGTGACAACTTTATATATCTATAAATAGGCTCAGATTTTTCAGTATAAATTCAACTACCTTATTATTAGCTTTTCTATTAATCATCCCTAAAAAAATAATAAGAAAAAAATTTCAATGGCTTTTTGCCTCCTAACAATTATTGTAGTCACTTTTGGTCTTCTTTCTTCCTTTGGTTCTTCATTTGATCCAAACCCTTTTCAAGATTTTTGTGTTGCAGCTACTGATTCCAATACTGCAGGTAAAATTCCACTTCATTCGTTACGAACAATTATATGTAGTTATATTGTTCGATGAAAAGTATGATAATAATATAAAAAAATATTTATATTACAGGGGACGTTAGTATCAGGATAAGAAAAATAATTCCATAATAAAATATGAAAGTATCTTATCCTATACTTGATTGAAATTTTCTATTTCAAGTGAAGTAATCTCGGAACTATTTTTTATTTTAATCTTGGTAATACCATAACAAAATAATCAAATGACAAATATGCCCTTCTTCCATAGCCCTTTTATCAAGGTCTTTTAAGAAAGTTAAGGCTAAAATTGGAAATAGAAACTTGTTTCAAATCAAACACGTGTGTTTTAATTCAATAAATATTTCCAAATATTACAATCCCACTTTATATTTCATATTCATGAACCAAACGTTCCTTCGATCTTCGATCTATAGAAGTTAAACTCTTTTTCTTTTTGTTATAATTTATTTTGCAGTGTTCGTGAATGGAAAAATTTGCAAAGATCCAAAATTGGCCACAGCAGATGATTTCTTTGTTACAGGGCTTAACGTTAGTGGAAATCCTTTACCAGGATTGGGATCGTTTGTAAATTTAGTCGATATAAATCGTCTTGCAGGACTCAACACTCTTGGAATTTCACTTATTCGTATCGATTTTGCACCATATGGCTTAATTCCACCTCACACACACCCTCGTGGCACGGAAATTATTGTTGTCTTAGAGGGTACGCTCTACGTTGGATTTTTGGCTCCGGATACTTCAAATCCATTAAAAACTAAATCATTTACAAAAATATTGAATAAAGGGGATGTATTTGTGTTCCCACAAGGATTAATTCATTTTCAATATAATATTGGAGATACAAATGCAATTGTTTTTGGTGCTTTGAATAGCCAAAATGCTGGGCTAATTGTGGTTGGAAGTGAATTATTTGGAACAAACCCACCACTTGTAGATGATGTTCTTTCAAAAGCATTTCAATTGGACAAGAAAATGGTGAAACAACTTCAAGGATTGTTCTCTTAGTACGTAGCTTGGTTTGTTGGCTATCTGAACTTTCAGCTTGTTTGTGAGGGTTCAATTCCCCTACTTGTAATCTCCCCAGACCCCGTTTCCCTTTCCTCTAATAACCCTAATTTAAATTACAAAAAATGTATACCAAGTGAGAACAATTGGTTGTTTTCATGTAATATGTATTTGTTATCAATTAATTTTGTAATGTTTGAGAGATAACTAAGAACTTTTGAATAGTTGTGTTGATGTTCTTGACAAAAAATCATGATGAATCGTCATAATTTGTTATTAAAACAAATCTAGTGAGAGGTTGATTGGAATAATCTACAAAATTATTATTTGTTTTTTAGAGGAAGAGGATTAAAAGATTAATTGAATCCACATAGAATATAGTAATATCAGTAACGTTTATATATCATAATTTAATTAGTCAGGAAAGGGCAAATTAGAACAAATTGATCAGGCCATGTAACTGATAATACATGTTCACGGAAAACAACATAGCAAATTAATTAAACTCTAGTTTTTAAATTTGTTTTGTTGTACTCTTAGATTTAGATTGTTTTTCTAAGCATTGTATGCATAAGGGTGACTAATTAATTGATATTGTCCGAAATCATAGACTGATCAGGATCTTGAATTGAAACTTCTGTAGAAGGAGGTGGATGGTGATGATGATGGTGGTGGTGATGGTGGTGATGATGGTGGTGGTGATGGTGGTGGTGATGGTGGTGGTGCGGAGGAGTTGGCGGTGGAGGTGGTGGAATAGTTGGGGGTTCTACAGGAGGTGGTGGAATAATTGGGGGTTCTTCCGGAGGTGGTGGAATAGTTGGGGGTTCTGCCGGAGATGGTGAACTACTTGGGGTTTGTGCCGGAGATGGTGAACTACTGGGGGTTTGTGTCGGAGATGGTGAACTACTAGGAGTTTGTGCTGGAGATGGTGAACTACTGGGGGTTTGAGCCGGAGATGGTGAAATACTGGGGGTTTGTGTCGGAGATGGTGAACTACTAGGAGTTTGTGCTGGAGATGGTGAACTACTGGGGGTTTGTGCCGGAGATGGTGAAATACTGGGGGTTTGTGTCGGAGATGGTGAACTACTAGGAGTTTGTGCTGGAGATGGTGAACTACTGGGGGTTTGTGCCGGAGATGGTAAAGTACTGGGGGTTTGTGCCGGAGGTGGCGAACTGCCAGGGGCATCTACTGGAGGTGGGGAACTACCTGGGGCTTCTTCTGGAGGTGGTGGAGTACCGGGGGTTTCTTCTGGAGGTGGTGCAGTACCGGGGGCTTCTTCTGGAGGTTGTGGAGTACCGGGGGCTTCTTCTGGAGGTTGTGGAGTACCTGGGGTTTCTTCTGGAGGTGGTGCAGTACCGGGGGATTCTTCTGGAGGTTGTGGAGTACCTGGGGTTTCTTCCGGAGGTGGTGAAGTAACGGGGGTTTCTTCTGTAGGTGGTGGACTACCTGAGGTTTCTTCTGGAGGTGGTGCACTACCTAAGGTTTCTTCTGGAGGTGGTGCACTACCTGAGGTTTCTTCTGGAGATGGTGAAACAACCGGACTTGCCACATCAGGAGATTCATCCGGAGGAGGAGGGGTAATCGAAAGATCATCAAAAGCAGACAAAAAATTTATTGGGAATTTTTTATCATGAAGGATATCTAGATGATCATCATTAACATTTGGTCCATTTCTAAAGAAGTAGTCTCTTCTTAGGGAAAGAGTTGGAGTAAAAAGCAAGACAAAGCCAAGGAGAAGACAAAGATGTGAATGTGAAATAGCCATTTTTTTTGTGAATCACTAATGAGTTGGCTAATGATGAAAAACTATGAAGAAAACATTGGCTTATATAGTTGAAGAGTGTTTAGTGGAATTAAATTATGCATTATCTCCTCATTGTATTGTGTTTACTTGCATTTACTCCACATTGACTCAAATGTTAGACCATTGGTAGCATTAAAGTACAAGTACTTGAGTCCAATTTACTTGTCATTGTTTTTCATTTATATTCTTAAGAAAACATTAATTAAATAGATACAATAATTTGACTAAATTATCAGTTTTTTTCTTTAATCTCAATTTAATATTACTTTATTTTCCGTTTTATTATTTTTTTTCTCTCCATATTTATTAAGGAAAAAGGTGCAAATTAATAATTTAATTTTCTAAAATAACAGCTATTTTAGATCAATTATTTTAAATATGCACAGCAACTAGAATGAATTAAAGAATGTTTTTAGTTATATTAAAGAAATTTTAAGTCCAATAGACTTTTTAAAATATAGTCTGAACTCATGGTAGAAATCTGGTTGAAATATTGATGATGGTTGTGTGAAAAGGAGTAGGGTCAAACTTCAGAGTTAACGAAAAAAGAGAGGAGGAAATAATATGATTTTAATTTTTAAGCATAATTAGTCAAATAGAAATTTGAAAAGAGTAATTAAACTTTAATGCTACCAACTGTCTAACAAGATTGCATATTATAGATGTCATTAGTATCTTTTATTAACTTTGTTTTAATTTATGTGATATTTTGTAGGAAAATTTACATAAATCATATTAATTCAAGAGTTTATTACTTAGATACACTTTAGTTTGTAATATTATGAATCTTATCAGATTTTGGTGCGTCCACATACGTCCAAATACATGTAATACATGAGGTCAAAATTATGTGTAATTTGTTCTAGATACATTGTGTCCAAGTGAGTTCGCATGTATTTGGTTCGCCTACCTCCCATCTCGTTCTTCACTCTCCTATGCATCTTATAGCCTAGATACATATGAATCACACCGGATACAGACAAAGACATGTATCTAGTGTGATTCACATGTATCTGGATACATAACAAATTTTGTTCGTCCTCCTTCCTATCTCGCTCTCCTCTCTCCCTGTTTTAACGTATTTGGTAGCAAAAATCCATGTATATATCTTCTTCAATATATGACAGAAAGTTCTTTATTAGTAGTAAAATACGTAATATTTTAAAAATATATGTAATAATACTATGTATGGTAGTTGAATATGTCTAATTATGTAGTTTTTCCTATTTTTTACTTTTCGAGATTCAAACTTTTTAATTTTGACTATACATTTGGACATTGAATCTTTTAGTTTTTTAAAATAAAAGATACACATTTGGAAATTACGTAAAAAGTATTGTTCCCTCCATTCCTTTTTACTTGCCACGGTTTCCTTTTAAAGAGTCAAACGATATAAACTTTGACCAATATTTTAAAAATGTATTTTTTTCATCATATTGATATTAGAATAATTGCTACTTATAATACTTATCGTTAATTTTTATATATATTATTTAGATTATCCAAGAAATTATTATTGACAACAAGAACATCTTTTAAGGCCCATTTACTCCAAAATAAAATTATTATGGGAAAATTATGCGGTTAAGCTAACATATACTAGTCAATTAGCTAACATAGCTACAGTTTGCATTAATTACAATTCGAAACTTACTTCTAGCTACAATTACATTCCCTCTCGCCTCTCTTCCTCTCTCTCTCTCCCCTCTATCCGAAATCTCTCTCGCCACTCTCCTCTTTTTTAGTCATCTCTCCCTCGCCTCTCTCCTCTCCCTGCCCAATCTCTCTTCTCTTCTACCAATCTCTCTCACTTTATACAAACACAAATGTGTAATTTGTATTTGTTTTTGTATAAAGAGAGAGAGACGGGATATACAAATACATATCTCTCTACCTATACATGACTTATAATTATACAAATACAAATCTTCTCTTGCCCAGTTCTCTTTTATCTTTCTCTCTCTCGCTTTATACAAACACAAATTATACTCTGTATTTGTATAATTTGTGTTTGTATAAAGTGAGAGAGAGGTTGGATATACAAATACAAACGTTTTAACTTGATTCAATTGTATACGAATTCATATTGTATGCAGGTATACAAATACAATAACTGATACATATACATAGTAGTTACATATATACAATTATCTAAATGATATACATATACAATTCACCTCTAGCTCTCCACTCTCTGCCCTCTCTCGCTTGTTTCGCTCCTCACTCTCCCAATCTCGCTCGCCACTCTCCCCCCTGTAACATGTAGCTATGAATCGTAATTAGCAAACTATAGCTATGGAGCATAATTAAGCTATTTTTGAGTGGCTATATGCGAAAATTCCCCTATTATTATTTGTTCTCAACTAATTATCGTGTGTCCAATTAAATCGTAATTAGCAAATTATAGCTATAGAACATAATTAAGTCTTATGTCTAATTTTCTAATTGAGTTTTCGAAGTGACCTTCTAACAAAGAAATTCCCGTTAATACTCCCTTCTCTCCTCATTTTTAACTATCGCTATAAATTTTTTAAATGATTATTATTTATTATATTAGAATAATTATTTTGAGCTCAAGTGATTATTAAATTGAGGTGAATGGAATATGATCTTATAGGGGAGAGATATGGCTAAAATTATAACTACTTGGACGATAACCTTAAGAGGAATTAAAATTAATGTCAAAGAACAAAAACACTAACCATATAATGCTTTTCTCTATTTTTTTATTTTTAAATGAAAGATACAATTAGCCCCCAAAAGTGTTCACTATAGTCTATAGTCTCATGAATCTAAATTATCTCCGCCAAGTAAATCGTAATTTATAGTTATAGTTATAATTATAATAATAGTACAAAAATTATTTTGAATTAGAAATTTAAAAACTTATTTTCATACGAATTTGACCACAAAGTCTAAATAGTTTAAGTTTCCTGTTTCAACTTTGAATTACTCCTTGACCATTTTTTTTTAGAGAAATTTCATTAGTTTAGGAGCTAATTACTTAGATACACTCTAGTTTAGAATATTACGAATCTTATCCGATCTTGGTGCATCCAGATACATCCAGATACATGTATCTTGATATACATAAGATCAAAACTAGGTATAATTTGTTTCAGATACATGGTATTAAGTAGATTCTCATGTATCTGGGATTCATAAACAGATCTTGTTCGCCTCCCTCGTCTCCCTTCCATCTCGCTCACCACTCCCTATGTATCTGATATCACATATACATGTGAATCACACCAGATACATATAAAAATATGTATGTAATGTGTATCTAGTGTGATTCACATGTATTTGGAATACATAAATATCGTCTCTCTCCCTATCTAGCTCGCCTATCTCCTGTTTTAGTGTATCTGGTATCAAAAATATATTTATTTAGGTGTATCTTCGTCAATATATGATTTTTAAAAACTCTTAATTAGTGGTAAAATATGTAATTATTTAAAAATATAGATAGAATTAATATATATATATATATATATATATATATCCTTCTAATGAAGATCAATGTGATACTCCTTCTATTACTTAATTAATTACTACAGCAATAGAAAATTTCTAAAACTATATTCAAGGAAAAAATTGCAAAAAATGAAAATTGTCATATAAAATACTATATCTACGATGAGTTCGATATATGGGAATAATAAGGCCTTGATTAAGAAATTCAAGAATGATTATAATATTCCAATAGGCAATAGCTTGCCATGATCCAAGAAAATTGGAATCAATAACAAATCATTCTTTCTAACATTTAATCAAATAAAATCATAATAATCTTGACCTATTTTCATAACCCTAGCATATATTAAATCATTACAACATTAAGAAAGAGAAATTATCACTTGAAACTTCAGGAGAAGGAGCTGGTGTTGATTGATCTTCCGGTTCATCACTTGAAACTTCGGGAGAAGGAGCTGGTGTTGGTTGATCTTCATGTCCATGATGGTGGCCTTCATGACCATGGTGATGGTGGTGATGATGATGGTGGTGGTGGTGGTGGTGATGACGACGATGATGATGATGTTTATGTTCCTGAGGAGAGGGTGAAATAGTAATTTCTCCGGTAGATGGTGGGCTAATTGGCGCATCTGCCGGTGAATCTTGAGGAGAGGGTGAAATAGTAATTTCTCCGGTAGATGGTGGGCTAATTGGCGCATCTGCCGGTGAATCTTGAGGAGAGGGTGAAATAGTAATTTCTCCGGTAGATGGTGGGCTAATTGGCGCATCTACTGGTGAATCTTGAGGAGAAGGTGAAATAGTAATTTCTCCAGTAGATGGTGGGGTAACTGGTGCATCTACCGGTGAATCTTGAGGAGAGGGTGAAATAATAATTTCTCCAGTAGATGGTGGGCTAACTGGCGCATCTACCGGTGAATCTTGAGGAGAGGGTGAAATAATAATTTCTCCAGTAGATGGTGGGCTAACTGGCGCATCTACCGGTGAATCTTGAGGAGAGGGTGAAATAATAATTTCTCCAGTAGATGGTGGGCTAACTGGCGCATCTACCGGTGAATCTTGAGGAGATGGTGTAATAGTAATTTCTCCGGAACCTAATGGGCTAATTGAGGTTGATGTGTCATCACTAGGAGAAGGTGCAATTGGTGTATCTTCCAAAAAAATAATATTCCTAGAGAGAGTTGGAGTTGAGAGAAACAAAAGGCCAAGGAGAATAGAGGGGAGTAAGTGTAAAAAAGAGGCCATTTTTGCAACTCACTAAATTGTATTGTAATTGCAATTGTGAGAAAAGTGTAAAGAAAATAGTGGCTTATATAGAGGAGACATGGTCTTTTGGCATTAAATTATAATCTATTTTCTTTAATTTCCTTAGATTTACTTTCTAAGAATTAAGATTCTCATAAGTTTTACTATTTGACTTGATCGCATCTTAAAATATTGGTCAAAGTTAATGTACTTTAAAATATATTAGTCAAAGTTTACATAGTTTGACTGACGAAAAGTGCATATGACAAGTAAAATGGGAAGGGGGAGTATCTTTTTTAAAAGTCAAAGTAAAGAATAAATTTCGAATATTCGCTATCTGAAACAAATATTTTTAACTATGTTCACATTATTAGATTATTCAAGACTGAACTTCTCAAATGGTCATTCAACTTGTAGAAATATCTCACTAAAATATCTTTTAGATTTTTTTTGGTCAATATAGTCATCAAATTATGCTCATATTTCCAACAAAATAAAAACTAATAACATTTTTTAACAAAAGCTTACATGCCATACTTGTAAGATTTTATTTTTAGACACAATACCCCTTTAACTCATTATATAAAACTCATTTGACCATTTTTAATTACTTTTTTTAGCGGATGAAATAAATATTCTAGCCCATTCATTAGAAGTTAATTTCTCTGAAATTTATTTCATGTATAGTAATTAGTACTAAATTACTAATTAATCTCTCACTTGTAATTAAGGTATTGTTATATCTAGTAAAAGATTTAATGTAGTACCAAATATGCATAAGATTTAGTTGTCTAATACACACACATATATAGTACATTCTCTAAAATTGTTGTTTATATATAGTACCAACTATAATTCTCACTTGTAATTAAGGTATTAATGTAGTAAAAAGTTAAATGTATTATTAATTATGCATAAGATTTAATTGTGTGTATATATAGTCATCTAATAAATATGTAACCATATAAATGTATCTATGTAAATTGATTTGATATATAAGGTTAGTAAGTTTATAGTCTGTTTAAACTGCTTACCAAGAGAAATTAAGGAATATTTACATTGATGAATTGAATTACATGAAAACTATTAATATCTACAAATAGGAGAATTATTACCCTTTTTTACCAATTTAATTATGTGGCATGGTTGGAATTTCGAGACTCCAATTTCTAAATTTGATCGTAATTTGGATATAAAAGTTTTAAGTTTTTTGAAACAAATATTTAAAATATTTAAAAGATATATTAAGAAATTTTGATTAAAAAAACTTGGTTAATTTTTGAAATTTTAATTATATCACATAAAATGAGACGTTAACTATATATATGAATCATTTGTATCAACTTCGAATCCATTTGGTTTGTTTCATTTTCCTACTTATGTAAATATATAAGGGGTACTATATTTATAAACGGATCCTAATTAAAGATGGCATGTAAACTTCCAATAAAAAACATTTTTTTGTTAGATTTTACTTTGCTGGAAATATGAGCATAGTTTGATAACCATATTATTTTTAAAAAAAAAAAAAGTTATTTATTATTTCTTTAAATTATTAGGAATTATCTAATTATGATAGTGCCAAGAATCTATTTTGTTAAAAAATAATTTGTCTATGAATCCATTTATTAATTATCATTATTTATTTCAAATATAGTCAAGATATTTTAGTTTATCACAACTATTTTTTTAAATTTTTGGGTAACTTACAAAAATTTCATTAGTTTAGGAGTTAATTACTTAGATTCACGCTAGTTTACAATATTACGAATCTTGTCAGATGTTGTACTTCGGATACATGTATTTGGCGTGTCCAGGTACGTCTAGATACATGTATCTCAGATAATATAGGGAGGTGTAATTTCTTTGAGATACACTGTAATGAAGTGGATTCACATGTATCTGACTTGATCACGCTCACCTCTCTCCCTGTATCTGGTCTAATACATGTATCTAATGTGATTCACATGTATATGGGAATCTCCCTCGCCTCACTCTTAACTCTCTCGACTTTCTCTCTCTATTTTAGTGTATCTAATAGCAAAAATGCATATACCTAGGTGTATCTGACTTAAAATCTAGTATAAAATTATTAATTAGTGAGATAATATATATTATTTCAAACAATGGTAGGAATGCTTATTTAATTAGATAGTTTTTCCTTAATTTTTTGCGCAAAAAAAAAAACTTCATTCTAAATTTTTTTATTATATTTCTTAGAAATGGCTGACTGTAGGATAGATCGTAGTATTATGTTGGAATATAGTTCACCTAATGTGTGGTTAGAAATATATTTTATATTCCCTCGGTTTCATATTAACTGAATTTGTAAAACAATGTACATCGATTAAAAAATATATTTAAGTTCCTAATTAAAACCATATCTTCCACTATGGCCCTTTGTGAAATCATAAATATAACTTGTAAGTAGTGCAATCTATCTCCTAGAAAATATAAAACTTCATTAAAGAAACAGATAAATATGACAAAAAATTAAACATGTATCTTAAACTTTGAACAATTTAATTACTTTAATAATGAAAAAAGGCCCAAAAATTTACTTAATATGGAATAGAGGGAGTAAAAGAATTGACAAAACTTGAATGAATCGAAAAACCCAACAAAAATATTGAAACACTAAAAAATTGACTTTATTAGTTTGATTTGATGCTAATATTTGAAAAATTGATTTGATTGATTTAAATTTTTTTTACTTAAATCAAAATGCGGGAACCCCTAATCAACTTGCAGTATAACGTATTCAGTATAATTAGATCCGTCAATATGGGCTAGGCCTGTGGGCTAAGATTTTTAGAGTCCATTTAAGAAAATATTTTTTTTAGCCCGGCCTGAATAAGCTTGCTGATTCGTAGGGCTTGAGAAATATGGATAGGGCTGGCCCATGGGCCAAATAAAAATTAATTAAAAATAAAAATAAAATAGAGTATTAAAAATAAGTGCAAACGTCCAAACTCAAAATCTATTTAAAGTTTTAAATACTAAATTTTAAATTTCCCTAAAATTTCTTGGGAATCACTATATAGGCCGTAGCCTATTTATTCACCATTTTATGGATGAAATATTGTCATATTTTTTGTATTTTATTGTGATTATTGGAAAATAATTATGTTAATATTTCGATTTAGCTTTTTATATTTTACTTGAAATCAAACTTAATAAATATTATAAAGATAATTTTATTTGTGGATGTGATTGACAAGTAGTAACACTAACACAATATAATATTGTCTTGTCGATATTTATTATATTATTTTTAAATTATAATTTGATTTAAAAAATTATAAAAACAATATTTTTTAAAAAGTGGGCTAGCCCGCAGCCCACGTACTTGTGGATTGGGTAGGCCGTTTCTAGCCCAAAAAAAAATGGGTCAGTCCGGCCTGATCCATCAAATTTCAAAGCTTGTATGAATTAGCTCAAAAGAGATGGCTCAGCCCATATTGATAACTCTAAGTATAACGTATTTAACATTTATAATGTATTTAATTTAAAATATACTCTCAATTTAGAATGGTGGGTAGAGACCCAAAAAATTCTGGCTATATTTTTCACACCTCAAATATATAGTGTTTAATTTTTATCTTTTAGCATTTTAAATAACAAATAAGTGATCAAATATATATTTGAATAAGAACAACATTTCGTAATGCATGAGTTTATATTCTCGTATCATAATATCCCGCAAGTTATGTCGTAAACAAGTTATGTCCTTGACACCGAAATAGCAAACAACTCTTTTGTTTTTTTAAGTAATTTGTATATTAGTATCACATAGCATCCCATAAGTTATGTCGTATGTCTCTATATACAAAAGGGGAAAATAATTTATTATTAAGACTTATGTTTTAAGACGTGTTATTTTCTTTTTGTTAGCTATTTGTAAATACCAGACTGAAACCTCTTTTTTCTATCTTTCCTTTTGCTCTTTGATTACTAAAGTTGATGAATAATTTGCTTGTAAATTCCTTTTATTCATCAATACAAAGTTTAGTTTGTGGCCTACTCACTTCGACCCCCTTTAGTGATCGAGAAGATACTCTTCCTCCGAAAGTTACAAGATTATTTTATTGAATTCCTTAGTGCCTCGATTAACATCAACAACATGATATAAATACATTTGAAGTTCTTGTAACATATAATTCTAATCCTGATAACACTTTTTGTCAGCTTGCTAATCAAAATTATGACTAGCTAATAAGATGTAGAAATCTCCAAATCACCAATGGTAAGAATTTTTCTTAAGTGCTAAAAGTTGTGCTCGCCTCTCGAGACACACCTTAAGAAACAATAAATAATTTAAATCTAATGCTTTGAAAAATATATTAGATGATAAATTGTATTTAATATCAAGGAAAAAATAGACAAAACGGGGTATTATCTCTTGATTTTTCAAATTTGACAAGTATTATTATTTTTAAAATAGTGGATAAGTAAAGATGGACTGAGGGAGTGTATATATTCTTCTTTTATTAGAAAAAAGTCTAATTGTTATGATAGTATTATGCTGGAATATAGTTAACTTAATGCATGTTTAGAAATATATTATCATATATTTTATAAAAATAAAACTGACAAAACTAGAATAAATCAAAAATCCAACAAAAAATCGAAGCAGTAAAAAATCAACTAAATTAATTTGATTTGATTCCAATATTTGAAAAATCAATTTGATTGATTTACCCTTTTTTTTTACTTACATCAAAATGTGAACATTCCTAATCAACTCACAGTATAACATATTCAACATTTATATAATGTATTTAATTTAAAGAATAATCTCAAATTAGAATGATGAAAATTCTAATTTTACACTAAAACTCTTGCTGATGTACTTTAATTTTTGGGAAGCTCATCCATCGATTAATTTATCGTGTATAATCACATATTAAAACCACATTTGAATTTCTCTTAAATTCGACATCAATTCGTTTAGGTTGATATTTTTGTATAGCATAGAAGTTGTAATTCACATGTTAAAGAAACAATAGATTAAATGAGCAACATTACTTCCTATTTTGTGACTAACATAATTATTGTGTGAGATTTTTTTGTGTCTCGCAATAAATAAAATTTGCAAGTCGAAATAGTGTAGTTTTTGGGTTTCACTTTTTTCTTTTTGACGAGAAAAACCTTACATAACTGAAGTTAATTAGTGAGATACAAAATAAAACTTTTCGTGATATGGTATTATTATTTTTGTTCATTCTTGTCTGAAATATGGCAACTCGCATCGTATATTGGAAAATCATAAATAAAAAGATTGTAAAATATAAAGCATGAAAAATAGTAAAAAAATGTAATATGAATTTTAAATTGTCACATTTGGAATAATTTCCTACTCCTATTTTACTACTTGTACTTTTTAAAGACAAAATATATAACATTATTTTTTTTCTTTTTCTCTTTCGTTGATAATTCTTATTTTAATTGTCATCTGAATTGATTTATAGAGTTGTTTTAGGTTTTCCACATTGTGAAATTATGTCCACTACTTACTTAACTCTCCGCTCTTATGCAATTTCAATATGATGTTCAATTTTTAACATTAAATTCGTTATACTTTTAACATTACTGGAATGGACATAGTATTTGAATACTTATTTTTTTTGAATGTTTACACATAAATTTATATTTTAAATTAAAAGCATTAGATTCATATTAATTCAGTATATAAATAATTTTGATCTAATTTTGTAACCCTTGTATATTATATAAAATAAAAGGTATTATAAAGTTAAGAAATAAAAAACATCAATTGATTATGAAAGTTCAGAAGAATGAGCTAATGCATCAGCTATAGGTTCTTGTGTGGGTGGTGGAGTAATGTGTCTCCAAATTGATGGGTTAATTGGAGGTTCTTGACACTTAGGAGTAGGAGCAGGAGCAGGAGGATGATGAAGTAATGTAATGATGACATCTGATGAATTTTGAGGAGATGGTGAAACACTAATTTCTTCGTTATTAGGTAATAAAACACTTGTTGAAGTATTTTTCAAATGCATTTTTCTTGAGAGAGTTGGAGTTGAGAGAAAGAAAAGGCCAATAAAAAGAGTAAGGAGCAAATGTGCAAAGGTGGCCATTTTTTGTGAATTGGTGAGAAATTGTGAAGAAAATAGTTTGCTTATATAGTGGAAATATGGTTTTATTGAATTAAATTGTGGTTTAACTCCTCTTTGAATTTGTTTTCCCTGCATTTACTAGTCAAGATTGCATTAATTTTAATTTCTGTGCATTTAAAGTTTGTTATTCATTTTTTAAAAGTCAAACTTATGGAATTATTACATGTGATACATAGTTATTATCGATGAAAAATTGAATTAATAGCTCACTTGGGCAAATAACAGTCTGATAAATAAGTCTGCTAAGATTACGCCAAAATGAGACGGGTCATTCAACAAATGTTCCTATTTTAGGACGATCTTTAATTTTTATTTTTTAGTATTTTAAATAACCAATAAGTGATCGAATATATTTTTGAATAACAAATAACTTTTCGTAGGACAGTAGTTTATATTCTTGTATCATAATATCCCGTAAGTTATGTCGTAAAAACATAACAAGTCATGTCCTTGATGCCGAAATAACAAACAACTTTTTAGTTTTTTTAAGTTTGTATATTAGTCTCATATAATATCCCATATCTATCTTCCTTCCGATCTTTGATTACTAAAGTTGATGAATAATTTGCTTGTAAATTCCTTTTATTCATCAATACAAAGCTTAGTTTATGGCCTAATCATTGCGACCCCCTTTAGTGAGGAGACACTCCTCCGAAAGTTACAAGACTATTTTGTTGAGTTCCTTAGAAAGAGTTGTCTCGTGTCTCGAAATCCATCAATACAAAGCTTGTAAATTCCTTTTATTCATTAATACTTAATTAGATTCACACTTGTTTACAATATTACAAATTTTGAACTTTGGATACATGTATCTGAAACATCTGGATACGTTTAGATACATGTATCACAAATACATGGGGTCATAATTAGGTATAAATTTTTTGAGATACACATTGTATTCAAGTGGATTCACATGTATCTGACTCTCTCGCTCGCGCCTCTCTCTCAGTATTTGGTCAGATACATATATCTAGTGTGATTTACATGTATTTAGGAATCTCGCTCATCTCCCTCCTATCTCGCTCTCATGTCTTTCTTTTTAGTGTACATGATAGAAAAAATACATGTATTTAGGTGTATCTAACTTGAAATCTAGTATGCAATTATTAATTAGTTAGACAGTTTCAAACCATATTGAGAATTAGTAAATATGATAGAAGTGTTTGTCTAATTACGGAGATTTTCCTTAATTTTTTACCAAAAAAAATACTTCATTATAATTTCTTTATTATATTTCTTAGAAATTGCTGGATATATATTCTTAAAAAGTCTAATTTTTTGGTAGTATTATGTTGGAATATAGTTAACCTAATGTGTGGTTAGAAATATATTATCATATATTTTATAAATGAATTAAAAAAATTGAAAAAAAATTGAATAACCCAACAAACAATCAAAGTAGTAAAAATCAACTTAATTAATTTGATTTGGTTCCAATATTTTAATAATCGATTTGACTGATTTAATTATTTTTTTACTTAAATCAAAATGTGAACACCCCTAATCAACTTACATTATAACGTATTCAACATTTATAATGCATTTAATTTAAAATATAACCTCTGTTTAGAATGATGGATAGAGAAACTCAGTTCGTGTAGTTCAATTTTTTGTGGTTGTGGCAAGCACATAAGCATCATAAATTTTAGCAATCAGTGGATATTTTTATATTTAACTATTGGTCCATTATGAATTTTGACGAGATCATCAATGAAAAATTCGATTTTTTATTAAACCTCTTCCTAATCTACCTTAATTTTTGAGAAATCCATCCATCAATTAATTTGTTGTGTATAATCACATATTAACATTTTAAAACCATTTCAATCATCTGATTTTTTCTTAAATTCTATTTCAATTCGTTTAGGTTGATATTTTGTACCTTAACATGCAATTTAACATAGAAGTTGTAATTCACATGTTTAGAACGAATAGATTAAATGAGCAACATTACTTTCTACTTTGTGACTCACATAATTATTGTGTGAGATTTTTTTGTTTCTTTACTCTTTTTTTATGTGAGATAAGAAAAATCTTACACAACCAAAGTCAATTGCGTCATGTGTGAGATACATAATAAAGCTTTTCGTGATAGAATATTATTATTTTGGTTCATCCTTGACACAAATATACCAACTCATATCGTATATTAATTGAAAATCATGAATCAAAAAATTGTAAAAATATAGCACGAAAAAGGTTAAAAAAAAATGTAATATGAACTTTTAAATATAACGTCATTTTTTTTCTTTTTTTTCCTCTTTTGTTAATAATTCTGATTTTTAATTGTTATTTGAATAAATTTATAGAGCTGATTTAGTTTTTCCACTTTTAAAAATTGTGAAATTATATCCACTACTACTTAACTCTCCACTCATATGCAATTTTAACATTTAAATTCAATGGCGTTCAATTTTTAAGATTTTTAACATTAAATTCATTATATTTTAACATTACTAGAATGGACTTACTATTTGAATAATTTGTGTTTACACATAAATTTATATTTTAAATTGAAAGCATTAAATTCAGATTAATTCAGTACTCAGCACTGTATTCCCCTCTGTCTTTCAAAAAAAAAAATCCCTTTTCATTAATTTTTTTTAATATAAATAATTTTGATCTAATTTTGTAACCCTTGTATGTATAAAAGGTATTACAATGTTAAGAAATAAAAAAACATCAATTGATTATGAAACTTCAGAAGAACGAGTTGATGCTTCAGCTGTAGGTTCTTGTGTGGGTGGTGGAGTAATGGGCCTAACAGATAAATAGGTTTGCTAAGATTACATCAAAATGAGACGGGTCATTCACACAAATATTCCTATTTTGTGACGATTTTTAATTTTTATCTTTTAGTATTTTAAATAGCAAATAAGTGAACGAATATATCTCTGAATAAGAAACAACTTTTCGCAGGGCATTAAATTACATAACTAAGCTAACATATATCTAAGCTAACATATAGTAGTTAATTATGCTCCATAACTATAATTTAATTTAATTATAAATAATTGTTATAGTTAATGAAAATGGCTATACGGCGGGTACCGCGTTTTTACATTTGTATCAAAACATGTTATACAAATCAAAACACTCTCTCTCTCTCGTATCACACCTACTAATTTATCTCCTAAAATCTCTTACACTCCCTTAAATCACTCAACCACATTAAAATTCAAAATTTGAAAATTTCAGACTCTCTTTCTCCTAATCGTGCATAACCATTCCAACTAACCTTTATTAGTTGTTTTTTTGTATAACCTCCATCAATTACTTTTTTTTGTATTTGTATCTTTCTTTTCGATTTTTTCATTATATTTCATATTTTCAGTCATAATCATGAATATTTCAATAAAATCACTATACATATTCAAATCATGGATGCACAATCCCAATTAAAGAAAATAACTAGAGGTATACATTTGCGTCAACAAAATCTGATAATCTTTCATCTTTTTTTTTGGGTTTAACTCAAGATTTCAGAGAAATTACAGGGTCCATTGCGGAAAATAGAGCAAAGGAAGATGCAACAAATCATTTAAAATTGGAATTCAAAAGACGCAAACAAAAAAAGAGAAGAGGAAAAGGTAATGGTTCTGAAAATTTGACGATTGCAAAAAGAAAGAAAAGTAAATATTTGGTTTGTATAAATTATGAACAAATTTTATTTGTATAATTTTCAAAATTATATGTAGTTACTCTATTTGTATATTTGATAAGTCACTATTTTCTGTACATCAAAGATACGTTCCAGCTATTATTTGTATAATTTCAGTATTATTGAGGTATTTGTATATTTTTTGTGATTTGTATATCTATCAATACATTTCAAATTATGTAGTATACGATTCAATGAATTTAGTGTATCAATGTTTATTACGACTTTCTTACTTTTTAGACCTTATTTGTATATTTTTGTGATTTGTATATCTATCAATACATTTCAAATTATGTAGTATACGATTCAATGAATTTAGTGTATCAATGTTTATTACGACTTTCTTACTTTTTAGACCTTATTTGTATATTTTTAACAATTATATACAAAAAAAAATTGTATTTGTATATTATCAGCAAGTATACGTTTCAACTATTAATTTTATATATATTTGTATATTTATTAAGTCATTTTTTACATGTTTATTTAGGAAATTAAATTTAGCTTTCTTTATTTGGCAAAAGTCATATTTGATAAGAAATTCTAATAAGATACATTAATCATGATTTGTGGGATTGTTTTCCTTTTTAATAACCTAAATTAATGCCTCATTAATTAAGTTAAGATTTCAATTTGTATAAAAAATAAACTTCCAGCAAGATATACAATAACTACTGAAACTATAGTTATGCTATGTAATAAGGGAAAATTGTACATAATGGCAAACTATTAATTCAAATTAAATTGTATAATCACACTTTGATTTAATTGTGTTCTATAGCAAACTGTTTGCCAGCGCCTCTCTCCCTCAAACTCTCGCTCGCCACTCTCCTCTCTCGCTCACTCCCTCTGTGCTCGTCTCTCTCGCTTTATACAACAGAAGTGTATAAAATGCGTTTCTGTTTGTATAAACGAGAGAAAATTGTATATACACATGCAAATACATATATATTCGTCCTATACACTTATAATTATACAATAAAAATATTCCCCTGCCCAGTTCTCTTTTGCATTTCTCTTTTTCTCGTTTTATACAACAGAATTGTATAAATTGCGTTTCTGTTTGTATAAAGCGCGAGAAAATTGTATATACACATGCAAATACATATATATTCGTCCTATACACTTATAATTATACAATAAAAATATTCCCCTGCCCAGTTCTCTTTTGCATTTCTCTTTTTCTCGTTTTATACAACAGAATTGTATAAATTGCGTTTCTGTTTGTATAAAGCGCGAGAAAATTGTATATACACATGCAAATACATATATATTCGTCCTATACACTTATAATTATACAATAAAAATATTCCCCTGCCTAGTTTTATGTTTGTATAATGTATAATTTATAATTTATGTTTGTATAAAGCGAAAGAGAGAGTGATTTTTGATATACAAATATTTTTGTCAACGATTTATACAAAACGAGAGGCTAACAACAATTTATACAAATGGTCTGCCAGCGAAATTATACTAATTTTGAAGAGGAGCCAACGAATTATACAATTGCTTCTTTTTGTATATATGTATAGCGAAATAGACAGTTTTCAATTGTATATGTATAGCGAATTATACATATATATGTTTGCTAATGGAGCGCAATTTATGCCAAACTTTTGTTATAGCATACAAATATGATTTTTTTGTTTGCTATATGTGAAAGTTGCTCATGTAATTAAGCAAACTATAGCTAAGGAGGCCCATTGTGTTTCAACTCTTAGATATTTATGAAATTTTCCCTTGTTTATATTCTCGTATCATAATATCCCGCAAGTTAATTATGTTGTAAAAACATAACAAGTTATGTCCTTGACGCCAAAATAACAAACAATTTTTTTTTGTTTTTTTAAAGTTTGTATATTAGTATCATATAACATCTCATTCATCAATACAAAGCTTATTATGGTGTACTCATTGCGACCCCCTTTAGTGAGGAGACACTCCTCCAAAAGTTACAAGACTATTTTGTTGAGTTCCTTAAAAAGAGTTGTCTCATGTCTCGAAATTCATCAATACAAAGCTTGTAAATTCCTTTTATTCATTAATAATTAGATTCACGCTAGTTTACAATATTATAAATCTTATCAGATTTTGGACTTCGGATACATGTATCTGGAACATCTAGATATGTTTAGATACATGTATCACAAATGCATGGGGTCATAATTAAGTATAATTATCTTGAGATACACGTTGTATTCAAGTATCTCTCTCTCAGTATCTGGTCAGATACATGTATCTAGTGTGATTCACATGTATTGGGAATCTCGCTCGTCTCCCTCCTATCTCCCTCGCATGTCTTCCTTTTTAGTATACATGATAGCAAAAATACATGTATTTAGGTGTATCTAACTTGAAATCTAGTATGCAATTATTAATTAGTTAGACAATTTCAAACCATATTAAGAATTAGTAAATATGATAGAAGTGTTTGTCTAATTATGTAGTTTTTCCTTAATTTTTTACCAAAAAAATACTTCATTATAATTTCTTTATTATATTTCTTAGAAATTGTTGGGTTTATATATATATATATATATATATATATTCTTAAAAAGTCTAATTGTTTTGGTAGTATAATGTTGGAATATAGTTAGCCTAATGTGTGGTTAGAAATATATTATCATATATTTTATAAATGAATTAAAGAACTTGAAAAAAAATCGACTAACCCAACAAAAATCAAAGTAGTAAAAATCGACTTAATTAATTTGATTTGATTCCAATATTTTAATAATCAATTTGACTGATTTAATTTTATTTTACTTGAATCAAAATGTGAACACCCCTAATCAACTTACAGTATAGCGTATTCAACATTTATAATGTATTCAATTTAAAATATAACCTCTGTTTAGAACGATGGATAGAGAAATTCAGTTCGTGTAGTTCAATTTTTTTGTGGTTGTGGGAAGCACATAACCATCATAAATTCTAGCAATCGGTGAGATATTTTTATACTAAACTATTGGTCCATTATGAATTTTGACGAGATCATTAATGAAAAAATCGTTTTTACACTAAAGCTCTTCCTAATCTGCCTTAAATTTTGAGAAATCCACCCATCAATTAATTTATTGTGTATAATCACATATTAACATTATAAAATCGTTTCAATCATCTGAATTTTTCTTAAATTCGATTTCAATTTGTTTAGGTTGATATTTTGTACCTTTACATGCAATTTAACATCGAAGTTGTAATTCACGTGTTTAGAAAGAATAGATTAAATGAGCAACATTACTTTCTATTTTGTGACTCACATAATTATTGTGTGAGATTTTTTTGTTTCGCAAAAAAAATAATTCAAAATTTATAAGCCGTAGTGTAGTTTTTGGATTCCACTTTTTTTTTCCCGGTGAGATAAGAAAAATCATACGAAGCCAATTGCGTCATGCGTGACATACATAATAAAGCTTTTCGCGATAGAACATTATTATTTTCGTTCATTCTTGACTTTAATATACCAACTCGTATTGTATATTAATGGAAAATCATGTATAAAAAAGTTGTAAAAATATAGCACGAAAAAAGGTTAAAAAAATGTAATATGAAGTTTTAAATATAACGTCATTTTTTTCTTTCTTTTTTCTCTTTTGTTGATAGTTATGATTTTTAATTGTCGTCTGAATAAATTTATAGATTTGTTTTAGTTTTTCCACTTTTTAAAATTGTGAAATTATATCCACTACTTACTTAACTCAACACTTACATGCAATTTTAACATTTAAATTCAATGGCGTTCAATTTTTAAGATTTTAAGCATTAAATTCATTATATTTTAACATTATTGGAATGGACTTACTATTTGAATAAATTTTTAGTGAATGTTTACACATAAATTTATGTTTTAAATTGAAAGCATTAGATTCAAATTAATTCAGTACTCAACATTGTAGTCCCCTCTGTCTTTCAAAAAAAAATTCCCTTTTCATTAATAATTTTTTTTAATATAAATAATTTTGATCTAATTTTGTAATCCTTGTATGTATAAAAGGTATTACAAAGTTAAGAAATAAAAAAACATTAATTGATTATGAAAGTTCAGAAGAACGAGCTAATGCGTCAGCTGTAGGTTCTTGTGTGGGTGGTGAAACAATAATGTCACTCCAAATTAATGGGTTAATTGGAACTGATGCTGGTTCTTGACGCTTAGGAGCAGGAGCAGGAGGATGAGGAAATATAATGATGACATCTGATAATTTTTTAGGAGATGGTGAAACAGTATTTTCTTCATAATTAGGTAATAAAACACTTGTTGGAGTATTTTTCAAATGCATTTTTCTAGAGAGAGTTGGAGTTGAGAGAAAGAAAAGGCCAATAAAAAGAGTAAGGAGTAAATGTGCAAAGGTGGCCATTTTTTGTGAATTGGTGAGAAATTGTGAAGAAAATAGTTGCTTATATAGTGGAAATATGGTTTTATTTAATTAAATTGTGGTTTATCTCCTCTTCTTATTTCTTTTCCCTGTATTTACTAGTCAAGATTGCATTTATTTTATTCTTTGTGCATTAAATTTATTTTTTTAAAGTCAAATTTATGGAATTATTACGTGACTTAGTATTGATGAGAAATTGAATTATGAGTTCACTTGGGCCAATAACAGTGGCATATTGGGCCAAACGGGTCATTCATACAAATGTTCATATTTTGGGACGGTTTTTAATTTTTATCTTTCAGTAATAACAAATAAGTGATCGAATATATCTATGAATAACAAATAACTTTTTATGAGGCAAGAGTTTATATTCCCGCAAGTTATATCCTAAAAGCATAACAAGTTATGTCCTTGATGCCGAAATAAGGATCACTTTTTTGTTTTTATAAGTTTGTATATTAGTATCATATAACATCCCATTTCATCTTCCTTTTGTTCTTTGATAACTAAAGTTGATGAATAATTTGCTTGTAAATTCCTTTTATTCATCAATACAAAGCTTAGTTTGTGGCCTACTCATTGTGATCCCCTTAATTGAGGAGACACTCCTTCTTCGAAAGTTACAAGACTATTTTGTTGAGTTTCTTAGAAAGAGTTGTCTTGTGCCTCGAAATTCATTTCAAAGATGGACAAGCAACATAAGCTTGTTTCCCTAAATTACCATCAACAACATGATGGCCAAACTCTATCAAACTAAGGAATGTTAAATTGTATCTTCCTCATTTTTTGTTTCCTAGTTGCAATGTTAACAACGTTTAAAGAGAACAAAAAAATAAATTGTCCATGATGGTTGTGTATAGAGCAATCAATAAGGGCTAAGCATGTTGGACCATTCTGGCTCAATCCGTAATTTGATATGGTTGGAGTAAGCTTTTTAGAGTCCATTTAAAAGGAGGGGTTTTTAGCCTAGGCTGAATAAGCATGTAGCCTACGGGGCTTGAACAATGTGGGTTTGGGCCGTTTCGTGGGATAAATAAAAAATTAAAATATAATATAATACTAAAACCAACAAGAGAAGTCTAAACTTAAAGTCTTAAATCATGCCTATAAATATTAGTACAAAGTTCAAACACTCAAATATAAAAATTATTTTTTTGTATGATATTTCTTCATTGTTTCCTTTTTCTTTTACTTGAGTTTGATGCACTTGAGCCAATAATCTTTCGAAAATAATTTCTCTATCTCCATGAGATAGTGGTAAGGTCTACATACCAGGGCGGAGCCACCTTGTACTAAGGGGGTTCATCCAAACCCCATTCGACGGAAAATTATACTATTTATACATGGTTAAAATAATATCTTATGTATATATAGTAGATGTCGAACCCCCTTCGGCTACTCTGTGTGCCTATTTCTACAGATTTTGAACCCCCTTATTGAAAATTTTGGCTCCGCCACTGCTACATACACTCTACCCTATGTAGAAATCATTTGGTGGAATTTCACTGAATATGTTGTTATTATACGATTATACCCAAGATATTTACATAAAATGAATGATTTCAAATTGACAACCAAATCTTTACTTGTGTCAAACGTAATAAGTATTATAAAAATTATTTTATTTGTGAATTTGAGATTTGGTTAACAAGTAGTAATACCATAAATGTTGTCTTATCGATATTTCTATTCACATTTTAAAATTAGAATTTAAACTATAAAAATAAAAATAAATGGGCTGACCCATGTAACCCACGTAGTGATGAATTGGGCTGACTGTTGTTGACCCGCCAAAATAATGAATCAGCCCAACCTAACCCATAAAGTTCTAAAGCCTGTATTGGCTATTCGGCTTAGCTCAAATAGGGTAAATCAGCCATATTGACAACTCTAGTAGTGTAGTATACCTACTTGATCCATTTTAAAACCCATTAAGGGAAAATTAGCAATTAAGTCATAATATCTAACATAATTAGTCAAAATAACAACACTTTAAAATATTTATTTAAAATGGCAGAATGACAATATTTTTATAAAATAATATGTATTCAGATTTTAGTATTTAAAATTAATTTTATTTATGGAAAGAGTCCTATATTGGACCAAATTATATATTAATAACCGTTTAAAGAAAAAAAATTAAACCAATACACATTAACCTTTTTTCAACTCCATTCACGTTTCTTTCCCACTTTTCACGTTTCTTCCCCACCTTTCACGTTTCAAGTTTATCTTTCTTCAAGGTGCTAAATTGTTGTTCATCAAGAAATCTTCTTTATTGTTAAATGAAATCTATTTATTAATTCAAGCAGATTTCTCGATTGGCAAAGTAAATTTCCATTATCCATTTTGATTTGATGTTTAAATCATCGATTCTATATATTACGGATTTCCAGTCGAATTTTTCAATTTTTATGTGATTTTGTTTAGTTATTCATCAAATAGTTATGATTTTCA
>NW_006239103.1:718666-729819 GCF_000226075.1 Solanum tuberosum
TCAATTTTTTTTGTGATTTTCTTTTAATTTTTCAGATTTTGGAGAATCTAGAAATTCATATGTATGTTTATTTTGTTTGATATTTAATACATTCTAAATTTTGATAATTTCGAAATTCAAATTATCAAAAAATTTATTTTCATAATTGAGATTTAGTAGATTGTAGTAACTACATTAGCACACATACATCATATATTGTTTGATTTTTTTATACATTCATATTTAATAATTTCGAATTTTGCTTATAGGGTTACTAATGCACAAGTGAATACGGATTCAGATTCGGTTTTGATGGAAAATAATCGAAAAAAAGAACATAGTAGATGAAGAAGAAGAAGAAAGACAAAGTCAAATAAGAAGGTTACAAAATTGTATTCATACCACAATTGTATTCATATTAATTTTTGTTTGTCAATTGTTTTTCTTTTACTCATCATTTGTATTTTTATTTTAAAATATTGTATTTCTTTTTTAGTTTGTAGTAATTTAAATAGGTATATAATGTATTCGTCACAATTCTATATATTATGATTGAATACATAATTTATAGAATTGTGACGAATACATTATAAGAAGGGAAATGGAAACTTATTGGTATTCATTTTTTCGTTTGAAATACAAAATCATACTGAAATACAACTATGTATTCATCGCAACTGTATTTTTCAATATCATTTCGATCTACAACTAATTTGTATTTATATTTTGGTATATACTACACAACTGCCTTTATTTTTGTACTTGAACTAGAATGCTGAAGAGTTGTATTCATCATAAATCAATACCAACATTTTTTGTATTTTAAATTAGTTATACATATCATTAGGTATTCGAATACATTTCGGATGAACACATATTCAAAGAAGTTCAAACATTTAAATATCCAAAATAGAGGGCATTATAAATTTTCCAACACTTCCACTCATATAAGATATAAAATCAAACTACTGTTTTCACAAAAAAAAATTGAAATTCTTAAGAACAAAGAAAAAAACGCTAGAAAGAAAAATGGCAACATATGCTCTTTTAAAAACTTAACTGATGTAAAATTTTAAAAAAAAAATACCTTTTTTGAATTTTTTTGTTCCATGATTTTCTCTATTCAATTATTAATTATTTGTATTCTTTCAAATTAATCAAAATAAAATAAATACATAACTCAATCCTTAACAAATTAAAATATTGACATTTTAAATAAATAGTGAAACTATTGCTAAGGAGTCCCATTAAAAGCTAAAATATTGTTGTTTTGAAAATTTTCCCAAAAATTAAACTTCGCTTATAACATTTAAATTTAAATTCTGACCCTATATCCATGTTGCATATGGAGAAAATATTCATTTGAAAATTCGTTCGATTCAACTTGGTCCCTATTAGATAGGCGAATTCAAAATTTAACGTTTATGTGTTTTCAAAGAATATCAAAATAAAAAGGAAATGAAGGCCTATGCCAAAGGGGAAACGAACCCGAACCCTCATCAAGGAGGCTCCATTTCTATTAGTACTAAATCAACAACCTACTTTGTTACTCAGTTCCAAACTCATAGTTCTTATATGTTTAATGAATTTCTCAATATAAATACAGGCCTACGCAAAGGTTAGTAGGCTCGATAACCCATCACTCGATACTTTAAATCCGCACCTGATTCCTACCATCCACATGAAATGTTTCCACACCAGCAAACATTCCACACCCTCATAGTACTTTTGCATGAAAGATGTTTTCAGCAAATATGATATAAACAAATGCAAATACATTTGAGAGTCTTGTAACATATATTTCTAAAACTGATAACAGCTTGCTAATCAAACTTATGACAAGCTAATAAGCTGCAAAATGGTCAAATAAATCTCCAAATCACTTAACAAAACTGTATAAACATGGATTAGGGGTGGCAGAATGGGTAATTAATATGGATCATCGAAGATCAACAGATTAAGAGCATGAAAGGTCATCCTCATTTAAGTGGATATTCAATATCAGATGAGACTCATGACTACTTTAACGCCACTCGCACATTTTAAGAACCAGAATTCCGCAGCAATCATAGTCTGTTGCAAAAGGGTACTCCGAGAACAAAACTAGGTAAAGAAACCATGTTCAACCTACCATATTTAAAAGAAAACAGAACAAAAGATGCACAAAAACACAATAGTAGTTATAAAGAAGGCACATAACACATGATTATCCAAGTATACTACATATCCATAACGCAGCTTAATGTCCACCAGTTGACGATAAGTAACACACAATTCATTCATCTAAGAGAGACTTGTGTAACAAAGTTGGACAATATAGTTTTAAAATAACAACCAAAATGTAGTGAGTAACTCACACATTAGTCTAAAACAACTAGCTTCTGGTACTCTTCGCCGGAAATAGCAAGCTCCATAACATCCACAGGAGTAACAACTCCACCACCCTCTAAGAACATGGTCAACAGATTCTTAGAAAACCCACTCACAAGTGCTACACCATTCTGATTTTCCAAAACTGGAGTCGACCTTGAGTCTCGAAGGTTCCAAAACACGATCTCGGGCACATTGTTGTATCCCTTCTCTGAAAATTTTCGTTGAATTGCCTGATAGTCTGTCTCCCATGCATTTTCTGATGCCTCATCGAATTCCATATCACTGAACACAAACACCCTCTTTAGCATTTGATCCTCACTTAGATTTCCTTGTACCGCCACTTCCAAAATAGTATCAAAAACTTTCTGGAAGTTTGTGTTCGTACCCCAGTTCATATTTCTGACAAACTCAGTCTTCTCTTTTAGAGTATCACCTTCAACTTTCTGCAGTTCAGGTGACTCACTGAATGTGATCAATTTTCCCTTCCATGGTTCCTCACTCAATTCTGAAACCAAGACACCAAGTGCCACAGAGACCTCCATCGGTATCCCACCCATACTCCCAGAAACATCACATACCGCAATACAATCACTTAATTTTCCTTTCTTACAAAGATCATCAACCATTCTTTTCCACTGAAGTTCAGCTACTTCTCCACCATCTCCGTCCTCCAATGCCCCAATAATCTCATGAGGCAGCAAAGCTCCAGCTGCAATTTTTGCCTTCCCCGACTTCACATCCTCAAGATATGCTTTAAACCTTTCTTGGTCATGCTTAAAAAAGTGTCCTTTATAGTTCTTCATAGCTACTGACGCCACCCTATTGTACGGCAGGGAATTCCACTTATTAGCACTCATATACACCTCCGGCAATTCCAATGCCTTATGTAAAGGCACAAGCACATCTTTTCTCAATCTATTTCTCACCCTATAAGCATAATGACCCTCTTCAACCCCGTCGTATTCACTATAACTTTCTCTTGGAAACACCTTTTTCGCAATGCTCTCACACATCAAAGTAGCCTTATCATACGAAGAATCAACAGTCGGACACCATTTTGCAGCTAAACTAATCTCATTACTCTTCCCTGAATTCAACTTCTCTAGATCCTCCCTCAAAAGCTCAGCATAGAAATCCGAAATCTTATCATGTAAACGCCTATAATGCTCATCCGAATAATACTTTTCAAACGCCTTCTCCGCCTTAGCTACATCTTTCTCCTTCCTCAAAACCCCAGCTTTCACTTGTTCAGCCTTAATTTCTTCCTTTAATTCCTCCAAACTTTTCTTAACTTTCATCTTCTTCTCCTTATTATCCTCACTAGGCCTACTCACCCTCTTAAACCTACCACGACCACCACCACCTCTACCCCTCGCTTTCTCCCTCTCCTCTTTCTCCTTTTTCCTCACAAATGGTCCTTCCAGAATTCTATACAAAATTTCCAGCAAATCCTTAAAATACCCAAAATCAGCAAAAGCATGAACATTACAAGCAAGGGTTTTAGGATGAGTATAATGTAACCAAAACGCAGCAGCATAAAACCCTTTTTTATCAGACTTACCTGTACCTCTAACGCCCCTGAGATTGCAAATCAGTTTAAGAGCCGTCAATGGGTTGTGAGCCCAAGCTAATTCCAGCCGTCCGATCAAATCATCCGGCGGTGTATCGGGCACAACATGAAAGAAGAAATCCAAACAAGGATTACCAGAAGATATGAAAGTGGCGGAATTGTTCTCCGTCAAACCCCTTAAAGGAAGCTTTGAAAGATCAAGATTTTTTATTTCATCAGATGGACCGGTGATGGGGATATCGACGGTTTCGGGGTCGTTGAGTGTTAGGGCGGATAACGGTGGTTCACGGCGGAGCGCCGGCGGACCAACAAGCAGAGATTTTGTTGTCATTTGATGAATGAATGGAAGAAGTTCCTTCAGTGAGAAAATACTACTATAAAAACACGTTTTGGACACGTTCAATGTGGAATTGAAAATGGAGAACTCATTATTTTATAATGAAAAAATGAATTGGGGTGGGGATGGGGAATCACTTTTGTAAAATTTAAGAAAGGAGATTTCTTTTTTTTTTTCTTCCACAAATACCCCTAATTTTAATTACTTAACACTTAAGAAATGTAAAAAAAAATGTTATGATGTTAAACTAAAACATATTAAAATGTTTTTAAATCTTATGATCGTAGATATTGAAATTTTGTTGACTCGATGTGTTCAATTCAAATTGGAACTCTATGTGTTGTTTAATTCCGACTAGAATTACTCAACCCTAGATCCTAGTGCATTCCTATATAAAGATTATTGCATTCCATTAAAAGACATTTCGAAAATTTCACCACAAATTTATGAAATATTCTATCAAAATCTTGATATTCCACAATTTTGTATATATATATATATATATATATATATATAATATAAGCTGAGATTGCAAATCAGTTTAAGAGCCGTCAATGGGTTGTGAGCCCAAGCTAATTCCAGCCGTCCGATCAAATCATCCGGCGGTGTATCGGGCACAACATGAAAGAAGAAATCCAAACAAGGATTACCAGAAGATATGAAAGTGGCGGAATTGTTCTCCGTCAAACCCCTTAAAGGAAGCTTTGAAAGATCAAGATTTTTTATTTCATCAGATGGACCGGTGATGGGGATATCGACGGTTTCGGGGTCGTTGAGTGTTAGGGCGGATAACGGTGGTTCACGGCGGAGCGCCGGCGGACCAACAAGCAGAGATTTTGTTGTCATTTGATGAATGAATGGAAGAAGTTCCTTCAGTGAGAAAATACTACTATAAAAACACGTTTTGGACACGTTCAATGTGGAATTGAAAATGGAGAACTCATTATTTTATAATGAAAAAATGAATTGGGGTGGGGATGGGGAATCACTTTTGTAAAATTTAAGAAAGGAGATTTCTTTTTTTTTTTCTTCCACAAATACCCCTAATTTTAATTACTTAACACTTAAGAAATGTAAAAAAAAATGTTATGATGTTAAACTAAAACATATTAAAATGTTTTTAAATCTTATGATCGTAGATATTGAAATTTTGTTGACTCGATGTGTTCAATTCAAATTGGAACTCTATGTGTTGTTTAATTCCGACTAGAATTACTCAACCCTAGATCCTAGTGCATTCCTATATAAAGATTATTGCATTCCATTAAAAGACATTTCGAAAATTTCACCACAAATTTATGAAATATTCTATCAAAATCTTGATATTCCACAATTTTGTATATATATATATATATATATATATATATATATATATATATATATATATATATATATATATATATATATATATATATATATATATATATATATATATATATATATATATATATATATATATATATATATATATATATATATATATATATATATATATATATATATATATATATATATATATATATATATATATATATATATATATATATATATATATATATATATATATATATATATATATATATATATATATATATATATATATATATATATATATATATATATATATATATATATATATATATATATATATATATATATATATATATATATATATATATATATATATATATATATATATATATATATATATATATATATATATATATATATATATATATATATATATATATATATATATATATATAATATAAGTAAATGAAAAACATTGTTGTAAAATATAGGATGAATGTAGAGTGAGGCCCAACTCCTATTTCCAAGTTAAATTGCCAAACTTAGGTGCCCATGTAGCATCACGTAATACGTATTGTAGCTCTCTGTCTTGCCCAAGCAAAGTTATTTCCCGTTACTTCTTATTTGTCAAATTTTAATTGGATATATTTATTAAAAAAATAATGATCGATATAGTGAATTTACTATTTTGTCTCTATTACTCAAATATATTTATTCACTATATTTTTCAAAGATATTAACTCAATGTTAATAAATTAAGGGTATAATAAGAATAAGAAAAAAAATTGTCCTTTCTTGAAAAAGGAAAATCAAATCAGAAAATATTTGACAAATGAATAGAAACGGATTGAGTATTTCCTAGGCCAATAAAATGGCCATATTACATTTACAGTAAAAGGATGTACAAGGTTCTCCCTCTCTCAATTTCGTACAATAAAATCTTACTAAATTAATACTCGATAAATTAATAATCTCTCTAAAATAATATTTTTCTTCAATTTCGAGCTAATAAAAAAATCGCACATTTTAATAAGATAATATTTTCTTCCGATCCCGACTTGGCCAAGTTCTCCCTCTCTCAATTTCGTGTATCATGAGCAACTTACCGTCCTCCCCTCTCCTTCTTTCTACTTATTAATTTGGTTAATTACTTTTATTTAAGAGCAACTTTCACATATAGCAAACAAAAAAATTATATTTGTATGTTATAGCAAAGTTTGCATAATTGCACTCCATAGCAAACATATTTATGTATAATTCGCTATACATATACAATTGAAAGTTGTCTATTTCGCTATACATATATACTAAAAGAAGCAATTGTATAATTCGTTGGCTCCTCTTCAGAATTGTATAATTTCGCTGGCAGGCCATTTGTATAAATTGTTGTTAGCCTCTCGTTTGTATAAATCGTTGACAAAAATATTTGTATATAAAAAATCGCTCTCTTTCGCTTTATACAATCATAAATTATACATCATACAAGCATAAAACTAGGCAGGGGAATATTTTTATTGTATAATTATAAGTGTATAGGACGAATATATATGTATTTGCATGTGTATATACAATTTCTCGCGCTTTATACAAACAGAAACGCAATTTATACACTTCTGTTGTATAAAACGAGAAAGAGAGAAAGACAAAAGAGAAATGGGCAGGGGAATATTTTTATTGTATAATTATAAGTGTATAGGACGAATATATATGTATTTGCATGTGTATATACAATTTTCTCTCGCTTTATACAAACAAAAGTGCAATTTATACATTTCGTTTCTGTTTGTATAATTATACAAACAGAAACGCAATTTATACACTTCTGTTGTATAAAGCGAGAGAGGCGAGCACAGAGGGAGTGAGCGAGAGAGGAGAGTGGCGAGCGAGAGTTTGAGGGAGAGAGGCGCTGACAAACAGTTTGCTACAGGATACAATTAAATCAAAGTGTGATTATACCATTTAATTTGAATTAATAGTTTGTCATTATGTACAATTTTCCCTTTATTTAATTCATAACAAATATTATTTGTTGGGGATAAATTTGAATAAGATAAATAAGTTAAGTTCAATGATTTTGCTTGTGTTTTAAAAATTGAGAAGGTAAATTATATTTAAAAAAGTAAATTTAAATTTTGATTATTAATTTTTTTATCCTAAAAAATAAGTCGAATAATATAAAGACAAGTTTATTATCCTGTTTAATATTCCGATCCTTATATCTCTTTCCTTTATAAAATTTCATTCAGATACTTAAATTTATTCGAAACTATACTTTAAACCCTTCTTACCTCGATTGATTGATTGTCCTTATTTTAAAGAGTAAAGGATAAAGGGCAAATTACAGAAATCACATACTTTTAAGGGAAATTACAATCTATCCCTTAAAAGTTTATAATTACAGAAATCCCTCAATCTGAGACAATAATATAAGCGCTGATACATTAATCTGATGTGCGAGATACATTAATCGTTAAGTAAGATACATTACATTTTATACATGATACATTAATCCGATGCGCGAGATACAATAATATAAGCGTTGATACATTAATCTGATGCGCGAGATACACTAATCTGATGCGCAAAAATGAGGGATTTTGGAGATTTGTAAAACTTATAGGGGATAATGGTACTAAGTAAACTAAAATGTTGAGATTTCTGTAATTTTTCCAAGGATAAATATACCCTCAAACTATCGAAAATGATATACGTAGACCCTTCATTATATTATTGAGATACCAGAGTCCTTGTCGTCCAAAAAGTAGAGCACTTGTATCATTTGCACAAACAGACGGACACGTGTCCCCATCCTGTGCAACTATGCGATTTTCACTTAATTTTAACCCACAATTAAAAAATCCACCCGAAAATCAAATCGGATAATTATTTTACTGTTGTTGTTGAAATATGTTATGCGGAAAGTTAGAATTAAGAAATTGTCAAAAAGAACCTAAATTATATGATTGATTGTAGTCATTTGTCTTGTTGGTGCAATTGACTATTCAGACTGAGCAGGACCAAAACAAAAGATTTCGAGTGTTAATTGTATTGCATTGGATACAACAAATGTGGAAGTAAGGCTTCCAACACAAACTATCCTTGAGAGATAAGGTTTTAAGTATCTTGGGTCTGTAATCTAGGATAGTTGGGACATCAATGATGATGCATGTCACACATCCAATTAGGCGGACTAGATGAAATTGAGGCTTGCCTCTAGAGTCTTGTGTGATAAGAAGGTACCAATATAGAGTCTTGTGTGATAAGAATGTACCACTTAAACTTAAAGGTAAGTTCGACAGAGTGGTGGTTAAACCGTCCTTGTTATACGGGGCGGAGGGATGACCATACAAGAACTAACATGTTCTAAAGATTCATATTGCGGAGATGAGGATGTTGAGAAAGGTATTAGGCATACTAAGATCAATAAGATTAAGAATTAATGCGGTTAAGAGAAGGTGGGAGTGACCTCTATGGCTGACAAGGTGAGGGAAGCAAGACTGAAAAGGCTTGAACATGAGAAGAGGAGGTGCACTGACGCCCTAGTCAGAAGGTGTGAGAGGTTGGTTGTCGGTGTTACGTGGAAGAGTAGAGGTAAGCCAAAAAAGTATTGAGAAGAGGTGATTAGACAATATATGACACAACTTCATATTATCGAGGACATAACTCTGGATAGAAAGAAGTTTAGGTCGCTTATAAGGGGTAAAGTGTTGTCTTGCCTTATGAAGGTTTAGTCTTGTTCGAACAACGTCGTAGTACTAATCCAGTTGTCATATCCTTGTATTTCTTGTCATATGTTATTTGTTGTGTTTTGATTATCACATAATTCTGTTGTTGTTATACTCTCTTATTATTTTTTCTTGTTCTTTCACTTGGCTTTGATGCACATGACTTAAGAGTCTTTCGGAAACAATCTCTCTACATCTACTAGTTAGTGGTAATTGTCTGAATACATTATACTCTCTTCAGACCCCATTTAGTGGAACCTCACTGAATATATTAATGTTATTGTCGTTGTTGGGTTAAGATTCAATATATATTTTAAATAAATTAATTCATTTGAGTGATTTTGTTTGTTTTTAAAAGTTTGAAACTATACTTTAAACCCCTCTTACCTCGATTGATTGCTTACCCTTTTTGAAAAAGTTCTCAATAAATAGATAGACACGTTATTACTTGTCTCGTTTTAATGTTCCAAATCTCTCACTTTATAAAGTATCATTTAAATATCTAAAACTTATTCAAAACTATTTTTAAAATTCTTTTCTAAATTTATTCAAAACTATTCTTTAAAGTTTAAACCACTTTTTCTCTTTGACTAAAAGTTCTCAATACTCTTTCAAGATTAATATGATTTGTCTAATCCTATATAATCCTGCCGTTTGGATGCGTAAAGTAGAAATTCAACTAATAAATAAATGTAGGACATGAGTGGGAAAAAAAATGAAAGGAAAATTACAATTAAGATTTCCTTAAAATATTAAACACAGAATTTAATGCCAAAAGATATGTTTGCCATAAAATGATTATATTTTCCTATATTAAGATGAACTTCACTGCTGCCTTTGCCACGTCCAAACCATTAATCTTATATAACTCAAAGTGTTCGGATTAACTTACACACATTCCAATTAATTTTATACGATAACATTCACTTTACATTAACAATAAATATTACTCGATAACTTTGTTCATCAAAATTAGTAAAGATAGAAAGAAATCAACTTAGATTTTCATCGAATTAATTTTATGTGATATGATTTTAGTACTTATTACTTTGGATTTATTTTTCTTTCAAAGGAAAATATTATGCTCTTTCTATTAAACCTTTTTTCCCCTTTTCTTGTTGATAACAAACTCTTCATAGGAAAACTATCAAAGCACTTGGGTAAAGATACCAGTCCATTCTCCAATCAATCTAACACCTCCCTTCACGTTCAGATTCAGCTAGAGCGTGGACCAAAAGTGTTGGGTTTTAAAGGCGTGAACAGAAAATGAAGGGTTGTGACTCTCTTGAAGAGTTGTGACTATGCCGAAGGGTTGTGAACTTTATGAAAGGTTGTGTCCTTTCTAAAGGTTTGTGACCGTTTGAAAGGTTATGCCTTTTCCAAAGTGTTGTGACCTTTCTGAAAGGTTGTCTTCTTTCTGAAAGGTTGTCTTCTTTCCAAAGGGTTGTAACCTTTACCCTTTGTTGGCTATAAATAGAGAAGTTTTCTCTCATTTTTTTGCATCGAATTCTTCCCTTATTTTGCATACATTTCTTACAAAACAAAATCGATCGATCGTGTCTGTGTGTGTGATTCGTTGCTGTCATTTTGAGTTCGTTGAAATTATCGAAGTTTGAGGTACCGCTACTTCTTTAATGGTTAATCCGTTTTATCTTGGGAGGAATTAATCTTCAACCTCGGGTACTTGAGGGGATTAAATTTCTTAAGGACACACAGTGGGTTCTGTGGACTCGGATAGTTCTTTGTGTTTTTCTTTTCATCTTTTATTATTTCTGGTTTGCTAATCTGTTGCATGGAATCATTGCTGAGAAATAGAATGTGATTCAATGGGGGTAATAATCAGGTTTTATCTTTATTT
>NW_006239103.1:729837-730012 GCF_000226075.1 Solanum tuberosum
TTTATAAGTTATGAGATTTATTTCATAAATGTTAGGATAGATGATCATTATGTGATGATATCAGAATATATCTTTATTAATATTAATATGTATTCTATTTAGAGGGGGGGAAAAAACACTTTTGTAGTTTTCTACTTCATGTGAAATTTGATTGTGTTTGACTTTTGGAGACTAA
>NW_006239103.1:733968-735387 GCF_000226075.1 Solanum tuberosum
ATCGAATTCTTCCCTTCTTTTGCATACATTTCTTACAAAACAAAATCGATCGATCGTGTCTGTGTGTGTGATTCGTTGCTGTCATTTTGAGTTCGTTGAAATTATCGAAGTTTGAGGTACCGCTACTTCTTTAATGGTTAATCCGTTTTATCTTGGGAGAAATTAATCTGCAACCTCGGGTACTTGAGGGGATTGAATTTCTTAAGGACACACAGTGGGTTCTGTGGACTCGGATAGTTCTTTGTGTTTTTCTTTTCATCTTTTATTATTTCTGGTTTGCTAATCTGAATACAGGAGGTAACAAAAAGTCCAAACGAAGATGAACCTGATTCTACAACAATGTAAAGACACCAGTTCATTTCCTAATCAATGTGGACACTCTAACACCTTAGTCAAGGAGAAAGTAAAATCACCAAGATTACTCTAGGAACTTAAAGTATGATAAGTCCATAGGTACACAGACCTCACCTCTACCTCGTGCATTAGGGGAAAAAATAAACTACATGAATATGAACACAAATATATAGGAACTCATATTTCTCATTATTATTATTAATAGATGGAAATAAAGCACATCACAATTTCAAACAAACTCATTTTTTTTACAAATTCAATCAAACACAACAAGTTTTTCATACTCTTCACTAGAAATAGCTTGCATCATGACACTTTCTGGACTCAAAATTCCACCTTCCTCCAAAAACAAACTCACAAGATTCTTAGAAAATCCACTCACAAGTGCCACCCCTTTTTCATTACTAGGTACTGGTGTTGCCTTTGAATCCCTCAAATTCCAAAACACAATTTCAGGTACATTGCTATAACCATTTTCCTTAAACTTCCTTTGTATCACATTATAATCTGTCTCCCATGGCCTTGTTGAAGCAACATCAAACTCCATGTCACTAAACACAAACAACCTCTTTATCATTTGTTCCTCACTCTAACTCCCCTTCATAGCAACTTCAAGAATCTTATCAAACACTTTTTGAAAATCCGTATTACAACCCCATTCCATTCGCGTAATAAATTGAGTCTTTTCTATCAAAGTTTTCCCTAGGGGTGTTTACGGTTTGGATAAAAATCGATCCAAATCGATAAAATAAAATTGATTTTATTTGGGTTTGGTTTGGTTTGGTTTTAGATTTTTGAAAACAGATAGTATTTGGTTTGATTATGGTTTTATTCGGAAAAAACCGAAGAAATAATCGAACCGAACCGATGAATTATATACATATATTTTATTAATATACATACTTAATATATTATTTTTATTAACAATTTTAAAGATCTTATACATATTTTCATTAAAATTTCTTTATAATTTACTTATTGAAAGCAAAAATGCCCAAGATGAAACATTTATCTTATTGATTTCATGTATATGAGTGTCTATGACAATTCTTTGTGGGACTGAAA
>NW_006239103.1:736200-737818 GCF_000226075.1 Solanum tuberosum
CTATGACAATTCTTTGTGGGACTGAAAATGTTATTATCTCTTTCTTCTAGGTCAATATAGTGAATTTTAAAGCTTTATTGATAGTAAATTTAGTGATTGAAAGTTTAGTAATTTAAGTCATTTTAACTATTTTTCGTTTTGAATGGATTGTTATCATTTTTTTCACATTTTAAATGAATTGTTTCTTTTATTTTTGTGTATGGTTAATAACCGAATAACCGAACCAAATCAAACCGAAACCGATAATCACCAAACCGATAAATGTATATTATATTTGGTTTGGTTTGGTTTTGATAATTTTAAAACCAATTAAGTTGGTTTGGTTTTGATTTTGATCAATAACCGATCCAAGCCAACCCGTGAACACCCCTAGTTTCCCCTTTCCAAGGTTCTTCACTAAGTTGAGAAATGAGTAGCCCCAAAGCTACAGACACCTCCATTGGTGTCCCATTCATACTTCCTGATACATCACATATCGCCATACAATTCGTTAACTTCCCTTTTTTAGCTAAGTGATTCACCATTCTTTCCCATTGAAGTTCAGCAACTTCAGGCCCCGTGGAATCATCTAACGATGAAATTATCTCGTGTGGAAGTAATGCACCAGCAGCTATAGTTGTTTTCCCTTCTTTAACATCATCAAGATACTGCTCGAATCGTTCTTTATCATGCTTGTAAAACAGTTTCTTATACAACTTCATCGCCACTGAAGGGATGCATTTATAAGGAAGTTCTTCCCATTTTTTGGCACAAATATACACCTCAGGTATCTCTAGTGCCTTATGTAATGGCACAAGAACTTCTTTCCTCAATCTATCTCTTACACTATAAGCATAATGCGCGTCTTCAAGATCTTCATACTCAACATACTCCTCACATGGAAATAATTTCCTCGCGATACTTTCACACATTAACAACGACTTATCATAACACGAATCAAGAGAAGGACACCACTTCGCCGCGAGGCTAAGATCATAAATCTTCCCTTCATTATACAATGCCATATCATCCCTCAATGCATCAGCAAAAAAAACACAAACTTTATCATACAAAAACCTAAAATTACAATCTGTATCATATCTACTCAACAATTTCTTCGCTTTATCAACATTCTTCTCTACACGAATCTTTTTAGCCTTAACTTTACACACATAAGAAAAAAAAAATCTCAGAAAAAAAACCATTTTCTTTCTTTTCCTTCCACTCTGTTTTTTCATTTTCTCTAACATTAGGACCTTCAATCAATCTAGACAAAATCTCTAAAACATCCTTAAAATACCCAAAATCAAGAATGGGTTTAAGATTACAAGCAAGGGTTTTAGGGTGGTGAAAATGAAGCCATAAAGCACAAGTGTAAAACCCTTCTTTCATTGATTTTCCAGTTCCTCTAACACCCCTTAAGTTACAAATAAGCTTAAGAGTTGTTAAATCATTGAAATTCCAAGAAAGTTGTAATCTTTTTAGCAAATCTTAATGTGGGGTGTCTGGAACAATGTGGAAAAAGAAATCTAAACAGGGATTACCAGAAGATAAAAAAGTTGCAGAGCCATTTTCTGTACAACCCATTGAGGGGAATTTTACCATTTCTGGTTTTTGGGGGTGGTGGTGGGGGTGGAGG
>NW_006239103.1:739054-765067 GCF_000226075.1 Solanum tuberosum
GTGGTGGTGGGGGTGGAGGTGAGGGTGGGTGGGTGGTGGGGTGGTGATAGTGGTGGAAATTAGTTGAATTTCTGGTGGACCAAGTAATGCAGGTGGAGGAGCCATTTCAGCGGCAATTAATTGACGACAAAAGCGATTTTTGTTAAAGTAATTGTCTAATAAATTAGATAATTTTGAATTTTTTGTTACTGAGGAATGGGTAATATATAGAATGAATTTTTAACCGTCTTGTAATTTTAGGTTTTCGGATTATTTCTAAAACTGATTTAAGAGTGATTAACGGAAATTTTTAATGAAACAATAAGATTTTGTTTTACTAGGTTTAATATTTAATACTCCTAGAAATGTGACAATATATATTCCTATTAGAGCAAAAAAAAATTAAAATGTTTATATATGATGATAATAAAGAGAAAATAGAAAGAAATATTTTTTTCATTTGATATATTAATATATAGCCATAAAAGAGAAATTTTAGTTTTTATTAGATACTAAAAGTCATACAAAGAATAAATTAACTCAATTAAAATTTAATAGGAATTGAATGGATTGAGTTATGATCAATATTCTAGTCATTTGAAAATAACTTTGATCAAATTGATAATTCATCTATTTATTAACCCGGTCTATTTTGATCTATTTAAATTCAGCCTAACTCATTTATTTAAAACTTCTCGTCGTACACGGTACATGCAATGATTTATATTTTTCATCAAAATCAAAAGGCTTGATATTTTTGTTATAAGAAGGAAATAGGAAATAATAGCCAGCTTATTTCTAGCAATAAAATGGTACCATATATTAAGCCCAAATTAGGTATAATAACGGCCCAAATAATGGACCTAAGTACTGTTACTAGTCGAAACTTAACTATTTGGCAAGATGAAGAAGCATACAAATTTGTCTCCGTTGGAGTAACTTATAAAGGGATTATTTGCATGGCATGACCTTTTTTAAGATTACAACGATAACGATAATAATATAATTGGTGTAATTCTATAAGTGAAGTTCGAGGAGGGTAAAATATATGTAGATTTTATCCTTATTTTTATGGAGTAAAGATGTTATTTTTGATAGATCCTCGATTCAAAAGAAGTATACAAATCTAAGCAAGATTAAAGAAAAATAATGACAATAATTAACAAGATAAACAAAGCAAATGAAGCAAGTCGTAAAAATAAAGAATAAGTATAGTTTATATATATATATATATATATATAAACTCTACGCCAATGGTACTATCAAGGAGAAGAGGAGACTAGCCCTCTGTCTCTCCCACACAATTAGTATTACAACACTCAGCTACCGATTAGACTTCTATTCTAGTCCTCGACCTCTATATTTTTTACCTCCATACTTTTTAAATTTTGTTCCTACAATAAAAGTGAACTAACTTTCTTTTTAAAAAGTAAATTGAATGAATACTTTGCAAACTAACGGGACATAATTTAAATAGTAGTAACATATATATATTCCCCAAGATAACATTCAAAATACTGTATATAGTATTATAAGCTCGAAAAATTCAGGTTTAAGCTTCTTCAAAATACTTTACCAAAAATTTCAAAATCGTTAACAAATTAGTCATAAATTTCATAAAAAACAAAGCACTTAAATTAGAGTATTATACTCTATATCACTTGATTTAAGCTTATAATTAAAATGAGTCATTTTTTCAGCCCTTACCGAATTGATCCATATTGTATAGTATAATTTAAAAACTAAGTTACTTCCCTTATTATTAGTTGACAAACTCGATTTATTATCGTATTTGGAGTCAAATCATAGTTAGAGTACAATTTTTACAAGATTTACATGGTGAAAATCACATTAGAAAGGTGACCTAGTTATTGAAAATAAACCAAGGATGTTATTAATAAAATTGAAAGTCGTTTTCATGAAGATTTGAACTAATTTTTAAACAAGAAATACAATTGAAAATCACAACAATAACAAAAAAAATAATCATGAGTACATCACTATAACAAAAACAATTTTTAACGACAATAAATATACATATTAATAAAGAATATTAAAAATTTAACCAACATTAGTTAATTTTCATTGGATCCAATGTCACTATATGCTACAAGAACATTTACAAAGAGTGTTAATTGTCGTTAAAAAATCATCTTTATGATAATTAAACTATTACCGTTAATTAATTATCATTAAAAAATATTTTTAATGTTGTACGTACGTATTCTGCTCTTCACCACCAAGATGTAAAATATTTTATATTCCAATATCATGCTGTCACACTTATTATATAGTTAATTATACAATATTACAACGCATGCTTCAAATGATAAGGGAGAAATATTAGTTAGTCAACAACAATTATACTTAGTATAACTAAAATAAAGTCCTTATTAGTGTGTTAGTAGAAAGTTCTTTGGTGTCCCAAAAAATGTGGCCAAGTTCAGTTAACCCCTTTTTTGAATCGATTATATTTTTAATATATGTTAACGTCGATAAAGAAATAGTACTGTATATGAATTGCCCATTTTCTGTTTTATTTATAGTTCATCCATCTCACGATACTCATCGTCGTTATTAAAAATATTTATCATTTAAAATTTTAATAGCAATTGTCTTTAATATAAATATTTCAGTTATGACACCTAAATAGTGTAATTGATTAAGAAATTTTAATTTCTCATAAATATTTAATGAAGAAAGATCATATCTTAAGACATATATATGTAAAATATTTTTTTTTATAAATGTTTTTTAGAAAATGTAAAAATAAATATTTTAAAACGAAGGAAGTATTAAATAATTAACGCTAAGGATGGTGACATGATGAGAACTTTGAATTTGAATTGAATTTGAGCCAAGAATATGCTTTATTTTTTCTTTTCTTTTTTCCTTTTTGTTCTTTGAACTTTATTAGCTGCATGCACTATTTATAATCACGTGATAAATTTTATAAAGTCTTTTTGATGATACTATCAACTTTACAAGTTGCAAATTCCATCCCTACGTGGAGTACTATTCTTCCAAGATTTTTCTAGAAGGAATTCTATATATCTATTCAAAGGATTTTTTTATTTTTATTTTAGAAAATAGTGCTAAATAAACTATAGATAGTGTTCTTTTTACATCATTTCGGACCAGGACTCAATCGTATAAATACGTAAAATACAGAATTTTTAATCCCAACGGGAAAGAGGGGAAATGGATACTCCATTTAAAGTGAGTAAACAAAATTTTATACTCAATTTCAGAAATAAATATAGAATTCTGCGAAAAGTTATATATACGGATGAAAAGGAGATCTTTCATAACTTTTGAGATTCACCCTATAATATGGGGTAAAAAAGTCAAAATAAGTTATTTTAACCCGTATAAAAAAAGTAATTCTTAAACTTCTTTCACGCTCATGTCACGTCGAGATATTAAAAAAGAAGAAGCAAAATTCGATTCAATTTATCATGATTGGTTAGTCATCGATTAATTTATCGAATTTCTATTGTTGTCCATCAATATTGCGCAATGTAACTCTATCTACCAAAGTTAGATTGATACGAAAAAATCACTTTGATATATCTTGTTTATTCTCTTCTTCATTTTAGTTGAATTCGTGTGCAATATAATTTTATTACATGTAAAAATTCATGTTTGATTATTCAAACTCATGATATATACTAGCATTTAAATTTTACTTTTTTTTGTGTGTGTGTTAAGACTTAGGAATAAACTTCAGAGTCTTAGAATTTTCTCAACTTGACATGAACTTCTTGCATTACTAACACAAAGAATTTTGATGTGTAATAGGTTGAATCGAGGGTTTGAAGGAGAATTAGCTATTTAATTTTACAAACTAATCGAGATTGAAAAAAGTGGTTCGAAGAAAGATTGAGAACCAATCAATTTTTAAATGAACATGACAATGTTTTGTTTCAACAAAGTACGAGAAATAGTCGAAGATAATGAAGTAGGTGAAGTAATTGAATTTTACGAACTATGTCAATCATTATTGGATGTGATTCTAAGAGTTGAACGAGAATAAATATCACAAAAAAGTCAAGCAAGGCTCCTTATTGAAATATTTAACCGATTCATTTTGAAATGATACAAAAATCACAACACTGAAAAACTACGAAAAATGCGAATAACCCGATGACCTACTAAAAAAAAAAAAAAGTATGATTTAACAAATGAGCAAATTTAAGAGGAGAGTTCAAAAGAGCTAAATTCATGAATGAGGACCTCATTGCTCCAAATAAAAAATTTGTTCTCTAGTTAATTATTTATTTAATAATAACATATGAGATAAGCAATAAAATGATGATCTATGTGCTTAGATTGGATTATACACTTTTCTACCTAAGTGGAATTTTGACTTCTAGATAACTTTAAGAATAAATTATTTCATAAAAGATCCCAAGTAAATTATGTACGATGCACTTGGATCACCTATAATTTTAACAAAAAATTTATAGGATATGATAGCTTGTATAGCTTTTAGCTCTACCTAACATCTAAGACCAAAAGAATCTTCTTTGTTTTCTTTTTTATTTTTTATTTTGTGTTTGAAAATGGACCAAAATAGTAACCATTTTATGTGGAAAAGATATATGGAGAGTTTCCAAGAAAGGCTCTATAAAATTAGCATATAGTATTTTCTTTGTTAAATTCATACTAACTTGCCAATTTTTATTTGTCAACCTATGCATATTGGAAATTAAAAGTCTAAGTTCTTTATATGGGAATAGTTCAAAAAGTGTCATATTCAATTTAGGTTTGTTTATTTGGATTTACATGTGTTAAGAAGATTGTAGAAGTTGAAAAATGTTATACGCAAAAAGCTCAATTTATTTTCACTATCCAAAATTTGACACGTTTTATTTGAGTCCAGTATTACATCTGTCAATATGTGTATTCTTTTTTAATCAATCTGCTTGATTGGCTCGTGATAGGAAAAACCTTATACACATGCACGTTAAAGAACTCCTTTCTAAGTATATAATATAATAAAACTAAATGTGTAATGCAGGTCAGATCGATTTGTTTTAAAATGTTTCAGAATTCTGTCTCATCTTTTGTAGAATTACGCTATTATAGTGTTATCTTTCAGAAATAACTCATTTCAGACGTAGAAATTCCATTGTGAAGTTATTTTTTTAACTCTACATTAAACACGAAAACAAGAGAATGAGAGTCACTAAATATCTAGCAAAATCATTCACTTAGAAACTTAAATACATCCATCACCAAAATTTTTACAATATGGTGTTCCAACTAAAGAACAAAGAGATGGAACCCTCCCCCCACCCCACCCCACCCCCACCCCAAGAAAAAAAGTAACAAAAATAAAATAATTAATAAAAAAAAACCATGGATTAATCTTTGATTTTACCATGGACTAAAATAAGTTGCATCACAACTACTTTGATCACTTGAACTACTACTTAAAAGTTGTTCCAAATAATCAGCCCCCAAATCTTCAAACACAACTACATTATTTACCTTTTCCATTTTAACTTCCCTCACTACTTTACTACTACTACTGCTTTTCTTGGAATTCGTGCTCCTTTTCCTCATTGAGTGGCGCTTTTTTAGCGCCACTACAGGGGAGCAATCATCATCTACGTGACATTTCATGTCAATGTCACGTAGCGACTCCCTAACTGTCTCCACTGGAAAATTCAAAATGGCAGAAGTACCCCTCATTGAAAACGCAGCTTGATCATAAGCTAACGCTGCATCCTCCGCGCTATCAAATGTCCCTAACCATACTCGAACACCATTTCTCGTAGAATCTCTTATCTCCGCTGCGAATTTCCCCCATGGACGCCTCCTAACACCTCGGTACGACTTCTCCTTCGCGGGTTTTGCCTCAATCACCTCTGATTCTGAGCTGACTTCCTCTTCCTTAACACGATACGATGTAATTGTTTCTGATGTTGTTTCTTGAGCAGCGTTAAGAACTCCGAAGAGAAGCATCTCTTCGGAGTCGTTAACGTTGAAAGGGAGATAAGATTGTGTGTTGAAATTGGACCATTCATATGAAGAATCTGAAGAATTTAAATCACAATTCATTGAGTAGAAGAATTGAGATGAACAAGAAGAAGAATCCATTTATGTTTTTGAGAGAAAATAAATGCTCTGTTTTTTTTTTTTTGGGGGATGCTCTGTTTTTTGTGCGGATGCTCTGTTTTTTCAAGTTATAGTCCAATACAAGGAGAATTAACTTTGGGCTTGGTTGGCCTTGTTTATATATATCCAAAAATTGAAATGGGTCCCACAAAGAAAATCTAAATGGACATGAAAATTTTATTAAATTATTTGTAGGTGGAGCCAAATATATTATATAAAAAATATACTCCTCCTTCCGTGCCAATTTACGTAGCATATTTCATTTTCGAAAGTCGAACAATTTAAGTCTAATTGAGATTTTTGCATGAAATTTTTTAAAATTTTGAGATAAAATTTATATATTTGTAAACTACAGAAAAAATATTTTAAGTCATAATAATTGACAAATCAAAATATTCAAACGATATATGAAAAATTTACGATCAAATTTGAATCTCAAAAGTCAAAATGTGCCACATAAATTGAGATGTGAAACATTTATTCTTGATCAGACTTATCGAGTTTGAGCTCTGGATATGAAGTCGCCTTGATAAGGAGTGTTTTACTTCCTAGAGTGGGACTTGCTGGTGCGAATCTGGATTAGTTGGTCTCTAAAGTGGGTATTGGATATCGGATATCGGATATCGGATGGATTTTTAAAAAAAAATAATATAATAATAGGGGATTAGGGGGTAAAATAGGTAGTGCAAGAGAAAGGAAGGGCAAAATGTGGAAATGAAAAAAGAAGAGTGACCAAGGAGGATGTTTAGAGAATATTTTAATGTTTTGTTGTTAATTATTTTAATGACAAATTGTACCAATGGGCCAATAGCGCACGTGAGTCAAATCAATCAAGGCGGCCGAGTCAGACAGGGATCCAATGACGTCAGCAACCTGGACGTTTTATTGACTTCACTTATTTTTATTTATTTAATTAATTATTTTTTAAAATTATATTGGTGAAGAAAATAGGGGAAATAGTCTCAAGTATATATATGTGATCCCAATAAAATAAAATCCAGTTGAATCACCAAACTTAATTAATAAAAGTTTTTCTTTTAGGTATATAATAACAAATCAATATATGTAAGGGTGATCGAGATTGGCTCGTGATAGGAAAAACCTTAGACACATGCTTTCTCAGTTGGATTCATTGTGTTAGATTTGTCTAGTGCAAGAGTTAATATCTCAGATGATCACTCAAATTTAAATAGTTCACTTAGAAAGTCACTCAACTTTGAGTTGTTTACTTAGAAAGTCACTCAACTTTGTTTTATAACTCAAAAATCACTCAACTATTGATGTTTAACTTAGAAAGTGACCCAACTATTTATATTTCACTTAGAAAGGCACTCAATCAATTTAAATAATTTTTCATTAAATTTTATTTTAAACTATATTTAAAGAAATAATAAAATATCTATTTTAATAATCTTATTGAACCGCTCCAATTATTTAATTATAATTTTTCTGAAAAACGTACAGTAGCAATTGACCCCCCCCCCCCCCAAAAAAAAAACATTTCTGTTCTAGTAATTGTAAAACTAGAATTAAAATTGTTAAAAAATTATCAAAAAGAAAGGTTGGAATTGATAAGAAGTAAGAAAAAAAGGGACAGTAGCAATTTTCTACAATTTTTTTTTAAAGAAAAGGTAAACACAAAAACTATATTTCAACAAAATTCAATAAAATAATTTAAATAAGCATTTTTTTTATTTTTTAAAATAGTTCAATTATTTTTTGTATTTTTACAAAATTTAATGAAAAATTATTTAAATTGATTGAGTGACTTTCTAAGTGAAACACCAATAGTTGAGTTATAAAACAAAGTTGACTGACTTTCTAAGTGAATTATTCAAAGTTGAGTGACCAACGAATTTTTTTGTCAATGGAAAAAAGAAAAAGAAATCTATGAACTTGAAGCACACGAAGTGAACTCATGAATAGCTTAACAATATAATTTTAATTCAATATATTAAAAGATAGTGGATTGAAATTAACAAAATTATTCTTGGAACTAGTAGCTTTCATTCGATTAATATATTTGTATCTGATATCTGATATCACTATTTTAAAATTTTAAATTCAAAAAAATTAAATTCTAACTCCGTCTCGATGTTGGATTCAAAATTGACTAGGTGCAAAGGAAAAACAAACTCTTTATTTCGTCACTAACTGACTTGAAACTACAAACTTGTTTTCCAAGGATAGTTGAATTAATGGAGAACAGTATAAAATAAAGATTTTGACTGTTACTTCATTAATTTGACTATAAGCTCATTAATTAACTACTTTGGCCACATTTTATTTTGTATTTTTAGTTAACGTCTGAAATATATATTAAAATTAAATTAAATTTAAATTTATTAAGGACTCAAATTCAAAACTTTTGAAAATTCTATTATTCAACCACAATATATGTTAGTGCCACAAGAAAGTTCAACATGTAGATAATATATATTTAATTTTCTTGACCAAAAATTATATAAGGTACGTGCCTTAAGAAAAATATAACGCACGTTCCAAAATAAAACCAATATATTGACTCATTTTTATTTATTTTTACATGAATGAGTTGGTCGAATTTTGCTGCAAAAGAAATTTCAATTTTAAAATTTTTCAAAGTAGAATATTCAAGAATTGTCTACCCTTTTTATTATTTTTCATTCTTTCTTTATGCGTTCCGTAATTTATTTATTTTTCTAATTTGGTTGTTTATATTAAGGTTATTAGTAATTGAAAATGGGTAAATTTTGATGAGTCAATGCTGTAATAGTTATTCAATATATGGTTTAATTATATATAAATTGTATTTGGGAAAAAGGGGATTTTCTCCTTTGCCTCATAAATATGTTGACCATTATTTTGGATTTATAAAAGTTCAATGTCTCTTGCTTCTAGAAAAGTCACACTTTCTGGTCGCTGCAAGATTTTTTTATTTTTTTATTTGGTGTTCGATATCTGTTTGGGTTCAAACTAACTTGATTTCGCGTCAAAATTTCCACTTTTAGGAAATAAAGCATTTCATATCGAAAGTTTGCATATTTAGAATTTAACTTGAAGACTTCTGATTAAAAATAAAATAATACTCAATTATCACTCCACCTCAATTTTTGATTGCGGGATATAATTTAGTAGTATTAGTATAAGCTTTTGCATAACATTAGATTATAATTAATTATTCGTGTAAGAAAAAATAATTGATTTGATTAACGATATTGAATGATACTATCGGCATCAAGTTAGGCTAAACAGTTGTGGAAGAAATTATACATGAAGAAATCAAAGAAATTAATATTTAAGTATAATTTTTCGACGCCGAATAATTCATCTTTTCATCTCAGTAGAAAAAATAATTCTTTCATATTCTTAGAGTAAATAATTCTTTCATAACATGATAAAAATAATCAATTCACTAATACTCACTGCAGAATATTTCTTTTTATCTTCATTATTAATCATTACGTATTATTTAATGAAAAATTCACTTACAAATTTAGAACTTTAGGAAATCTAGAACGTATATTTTTAAGTTAGCTGACACTCTCTGATAATGACAACCCAATTATCAGATTAAAGAAAAAAAAATAGTAACTGACACGAATAATTAATAAATTATCGTGTCTTGTCTACTGTTGTTACTACTATCGATTTTAATTAGTTTGTCTTATTTTAACAAAATCGATTTAAAAAAATATATTTTTTACTAATTTGATTTTAATTTCAACATTCCGCTTGATATGCTTAAGAAAATCACAAATTAAAGAATACTTTGATACGTTTTATATTTATTTTTAATTTGAAATTACAAGATTAAAATTTTCTTTTTACTTTCTAGGATAAACTATTGGAAATATATATTATAGGATCGGATCCACTAATAAGAAGTGCTAGATGACCCACAACTTTCAAACATTCGTTGTTGATGATTCACTTTCACTATGAAAAAATTATGATGAAGTGTGATCATCTCATCTAAAAGCTTAAGTTGTTAAAGAGGGCAAATTTTTATTATTTAATTATATTCTTAACACGCCCTTCACATGTGGGCCCGATTCTTTTTTCATGGGTCAAACACGTGAAAATTCTTTTTTTGATATGTGTGGCAGTGATATTTGATCTCAGAACCTTTGCCTACTCTGATACCATGATGAAGTGTGTGACCATCTTATCTAAAAGTTTAAGAATTTCACATCGAAAAAGGGATAGAAACTTGGTCTCCATAGATGGACTTGGACAATTCTCCCTTCATAAACTAGTTTTTGGAGTTGAGTTAGGCTCAAGATCCATCTATACGTGGTATCAAAGCCAAACTCATCCCGATTCTTTGTTCACAAATATTGAACCTCCATATTATAGTGTCCACGCTCTAGTTCACAAGGTCTGGACGTGCGGGAAGTGTTAAGAATTTCTACATAGAAAAATGGATGAGAATTCGTATTTATATTTGGACTTGGACAATCCCCCTCATAACTCATAAATTAGCTTTTGAGTTTGAGTTAAAGCCCAAAATTTATCTTTACCTCACATGTCACATAATTACAATTAGAAAATACACATACTGTGGAAAAGAAGTCAAGTATACCTTTTTTTTTCCTAATTAGTTCAATGAATTATTTGATATTAAAAAGTTGGACACTGTTATTTTTATCTATGAAGTGAATCATCAAATTTCTAGTTGCGTGTTTTATCTTAATTTGATTTATTACACTACTTTAATTAATTCCTGGTCAGCATTTGCATCCTTTATATATAGGATTCATGTGAACTTCTAATTTTTCTTTCTAGCTAAGTCTAAAAATATGCCAAATTCATGTTAGTTCACTAGCATGCCAAGCCATGGAAAATGACATTTTATGGAAATAGTCATGAATGGAGTATATTTTTTTTGCTTCAATTATTTTATATTTTATCATATGTATATATAGACATAGGCTGATACCAAAAATAGATCAAGGAAGTTTATTATATGTACATATTCAGCAATTCTTTCAACAAATCTATAGGGTTTGAACTAATGTTATTGAATTCTGTCGAATTTGTATTTTTCGTGATAATCTTCGCCTTGGGGGGATCCAAGGCTTTTAGATACATGGTACCACGAAACCAATAGGTTTTAGATCATATCGTGTATATATTGTTAACTCAATTATCAATATAAATTAATTTCAGATTGCTATAAAAATTCATAAACTTCAAATTCTGAATCTGTCTTTATATCCCCTAACAAATGCAACATATTGGAAACGAGGTCATTCGAACTCAGTACATATATTCAATATGGAAATATAGATTTACATGTGAGAATCCATTTAAATTTCACCAAACATTATAATTAAATTCAGAACTTTAAAAGACAGATGAATTCAATTTAAAATACCATCAAATTTAAATTTTGAATGCGTCTAAGAAGTAAAGAGAATATAGTAGGGTTCATTCACTCTTGACAAAATGACATTTGTCAATTTAAAATAGAAACAAAATGTGAGAAGGATATGGAAATTGAAATTGTCTAAATACAGATCCCCTTGAAATGTCACACCAAAAAAAGTCATTGAAACTTGGATATTGTTGAGGTTTGAAAGTCTTCCCAAAAGAAAGGATACTGCACATTGATATTGACCTTTCCATCAAGAGTTAATAATAATTCCCACTTGGCTACTATAATCTTTAATTCTTCTAGGCAATTTCTAGGAAACCTATTTTTATTTATTTTTCACTTTAGTGCTACTATTGATATTATTCTATATTGTGAGACATATGCTCTTTTTTTGGTCTATATAATATGTTTCCACTTTTTAGGATTTATTTAACCAATAGTGAAAGTGCATGTTTGTCTGATTTTGTATTCTGGATCCTGGTATTTTTTAGGATTAATTTGACCAATAGTGAAAATGTTGAGTTTTAATGAGTTCAATGATTCAGTTGACAAATGATTAAGTAAAAGGGTCCAGAATATATACACATACAAGTATAAGGATTCATTAAATCATTTCGATTACTATTAATATCGTTTTTAAGTTAATACTATAATAATCAATAACAATAACATATTCATTATATATAGTCTCACAAATGAAATCTGTAAAGAATAGTATGTACACAGATTTACTTCTACCTTGTAAACAACATGAAAAGTACTAAATTTAACATTCTTAATACATATATATATGTATTCAATACTAAATTTAATATTCTCAAATACCCACCATATAATTTTAAATATTACAATTGTATCAATATCGAAAACTTTAAATATTAAATTCAAAGAATTTAAATCATAGATCCACTTTTACTTTTACTGTATATGTATTAGGAGTAATATTTAGTAATTTTGTATGATTGTCATGTCAACCTAAAAAATATCAAGTTCAAAGCAAACAATTGAGAATGAGAAGTGAACATCATATTGTAGACGTTGAAAATTTATTAGATTCTACAACACGTGTTTAATTTTAATTAGACTTTACAAGACGTCTTCAATTTCAACTAGGATTCTTGAAGGCTAATGATCAACCCTAAACCTTAGTTCATACCTATATAAAGGTTATAATATTTTCTTTGAAGAGACATCTCAAATATAAACTATTTGGATATTCATAAAGATATCAAAATATGCTAAGACTCACTTCAAGAAGATCCACAAACATAACGGAGAAATCTTGATGAATAAAATTATTCTTCTTATTTATTTTTTGATTGCAGTATATTTTCATACTTGGAAAATATTGTTTCAAAACACATACAATATCTCTTCACAACATCTGCATTAGTCGATATGTATAGTAAGACACTCAATATTTAACAAAATTATACTACAATAATAACATATTCAGTAAAATTATACAATAAAATCTAGAGAAAATGATGTATACACAATCTTATCCCTAACTTATAAAGATAGAGAAATCGTTTCTTATTAGTAAAATATACAAAGAACCTGCATTCAATTACAAAAATTGATCAAGCAGACAAATAACGTTAAGAAACTTAAGTAGGAGTATACAAAAACTTCAATGTCAAGATTTATATTTCTACATTATTGAATATTGATGGATTTAATTTCTTATGTTTGGTCAAAAGTTATTGATTGTTTAGTCCCTCAACCTTGCAAAAATACAATAGAAGCCGCTTTCATAATATTTCAGGCTTCTCTAAACAGCTTGATTTATTTTTATATTTTTGAAAATAATTGTCTTTCTGTTTCTTACATTTATTATCAACGTGTTATTAATTTATGACATAGTTTTCTTCGAAAATATTGTCACGTACCCAAATTCCAACTCGTAGTATTCGTGTGCAAAAATACTTTAATGTATATTAGTAGCATGTCTTATTTTTTAAATTATAAATTTTATTGTATAAATACTTTTGGAGTGATTGATTTATATTAAGGAAAAAAGTATTAATTATCTATACAATTTCAACTCTTTTCATTTATGAGAGGATAGAATTTCACTATACCTTTGCTACACTTTAAAATTGAAACATGACATTCGACAAAATTAGAACGATACAAAGAAAATTAGTACTACTCTTGCACAAAAATAACACACATATATAGAGAAATGGTCTTGAACATTATCAAAAATCATGGTTTAATGTTCAAACATAACCTATAAGGCATTATGCCACAAAATTCCAATTGTATTTCTGTAGTCTTAGAAAAATAGTATAATATTGATATCGACATAAACAAAATAGTAGTAAAAAAAAGTAATTATCATAAATAATTCGTATCCTGGTAATCCATCACCTTGAAAGTGAATTGGCATGATAACAAGAGTGCAACTGTTGTGGTTGATCGCTTCTCAAGGTTAAGTGGGGCAAGCACACTAAGCATTCATTTTTTGCTAGCTTTTTTCGAAAAAGTTAATTTCCTAATCGATGAGAGACTTTTGTCTTTCACCGAAAATAAGAAAGTCAGAGAAAAAAGGACACATAAAAATTTCTTTTTTCGTTCCATTATCAAAACAAAAGAGCATAGACTATAAGAGGAAAAATTCCAACAAATAATCTTTTAATCACATTACACTATATTTTAATAGAAAAAGTGTTAAATATACACTTTTCATTATAAAAGTAACTCATATATACCCTTACTATTACATAAATGACTCACATATATTCGTAAATTATAAGAATAAATCAATGAAACAAAACAAAACTTGATATAATAAATTTGGCATTAGTAATGTTACTTAATAAGGAAAGTTTAATTTGTCATTCTAATAATGTCCACACAAACCTGTTAGTGAATTAAATACATGAAGAGACTCCTAAACCACCAACTAATTATTTGTGTGGTTAATTAGGTAGAAATAATTAATTCCTATAACTTTCATATCAATTAATTCAAATATAAGTATTCGCATTTAGCTCAAGTTGAATAATCTTTTTTTTTGGTCAATTTAATATTTTATAGGAAGCTAATTCGAAACTTCTCTTTATACTTGCCCCTGCTTTAGGAATCTCAAAAGTGATGCGAAAATTATATATTTAAAGTATATGACATATAGCACTCCGAATTAATTAGTTAATTAATTAAGTGTTCAACAATGTATATAGAGAAGTATTGAAAATATCTATGAATTTAACGCAAATTATTAGTTTCATTCTTGACAGCCTTAGAAGCATCCACCAACTTGATTAACTAAATTTAGATACACTCTCGATCTGCCACATGATATAGCAAGTAGTTTCAAACTTTTGTTGGAGCATGTGGCTTGCAATAAAAAGTCGAGAGAAGTATTGAGAACACTCCTAAACTTAACGAGAATTTAGGGGTGTATTTCACTCATGTTGCAAGATCGAAGATGTATTTAAGTTCAGTTAGTTAAGTAAATAGGTGTTTTTCATGCTGTCAATAGTTCAAAAATAAAACTAATAATTCACACTAAATTTAGGGTGTTTTCAATACTTCTCTCATATTTATATAGAGCTTAATTTTCAATAATATTGAGATTTTGAGAATGACATTGCATAAATAGAATTTATACGGCTAAATTTTCTTGGTGGAATATAACTTAATTATTCTAGGTGGAATATAGCTATACCCACCAAGGAAAATCAAAACTACATTCTTTTTTTATGATTCTCTAATAAACAAGGAACCAATAACAAAAAAGGAAAAAAAGAAAAGAGAAGTAAATAAATATATGTCCACAGTCCACCCTTTTCAATTCAATACCATTCAGAGTGATTTTTGAGTTATAAAATAAAATTGAGTGATTTTTATGTTATAAAATATAACTAAGTGATTATTTAAGTAAAATATTTAGTGTTGAGTGACTATCTGAAATATTAATATTTTAAATATTGATCATCAATTAAGATGAGAATATATATTAATTAATTAATTATAACAATGTTTCTATGAAAATAGTTTACACAGTTATATTCATGTATTTGAAGTAACCATCCCATTTTTCTAAAAGAAAAAATAAACTTCAAGTTCTATCTACAATGTTAGTTTTTGGGAAAAGAATCTGAAAAATACTTTAATTTTGGCCGAAATTACTGTTACGCTATCAAATTTTATGGATGACCTTTTACCCCCTGCACTATTTAATAGTGTATTTTAAAGGTATATATGTGCCCACGTGGATACGTTACTATTTATAATTATGTAATATTTATGATGTCTACGTGGACACATATATACCTTTAAATACACTATTAAATAGTGCAGGAGGGTAAAAGGTCATTTCCAAAGTTTGGTATCGTTACAGCAATTTCAATCAAAGTTCAAATATATTTCAGACATTTTTCCCTTACTTTTTTTTCTTAACTCCCATATGAGTTTTGCCAAATAGAAAGACTTCATGTGAAATTTTTTTAAAAGAAAGGAAAAATAAATGATAAATCTTGAAATTCACAACCAAAGTTTTTTTTTTTTAAAAAAAAAAATTAACTTCATGCTGGCCCATCCATTTAATATATAAGGAAAATATAAAATTACTATTCAATTCGTTTCAATTAATTTATCTTTTTTTTTAAAAAAAGATCTGTTTTTCATAAATATCTCTTTTTAATGATTTTCAATTCTAGCTTTTCACACGACATGTTTAAAATTACTAATTTAAAAATATTTTAATACATTCAACAAAGAATATTTTTTTCGAGACGAATAAATTAAAACGAAAGAAATATTAGTTACTTCATTACAAAATCCGTTAAAAAATAGCGCCGCCAGATAACGATAACTGACAACAATATAATAAAGGGTAAAACAAAAAAATGACACAAAAAGTCATGATTATGAAGAAATGTTAAGTTTGGTTAGGCAAAGATAAGATGGCAACAGATTCATGGTACATAGTCGATAACTATAATGTTTTTTTCCACGTAATATTATTATTATTTATTATTACTTATACTACTATATTTATTTTGGTCCCCATTTTAATGGTCAACACTTGTAACAAGTTGCTACTGTTGTTATCATAGTTTTAAAGTAACACTTACTAGGGTCACTTTCAATTTTTATTAATTATGACAATTTGATTTCATTTTTACACTTGCTTTTGAGGTTTTGGATTTGGTCCTTTCTATATTATATATGAATTTTGAGTAAGTTTGGTTATAGTTGTAGAAAAGTAGCCACACTTTGGATGTGTTCGGCCAGAAGGAAAATAAGTTTATTAAAATGATGAATTTGACCTTCTTAATAAAAGTAGAAACAATAGGTTTGTGACATCTTATATATTGATTATGTTTGTTCTCCTTCTTCTCATCTTCACCCTCATGCCCTCGGAGTTCCCACCCCCACACCCAAGGACGGAGCCACATGCATGTCAGGATGTTCAATTGGATACCCTTCGTCGGAAAAAATATCATATATACAAGTAAATTGATATAGTAAGTGATTAAATAACATATTTTTGAGATCCTTGACAAAATAGGTTATTGTAGCCCAACGGTTTCAAACCCCTTGAATGAATTTAAGATGTCTCGAATGAGCCAGTGCTTGCATGTTCGAAACTCACTATTAGTAATCTTTTCCCCCTTTTAAAAAAGAGCTTTTGTTGTGCAATTTCTGGCATCTTTCGTGAAATTCCTGGCTCCGCCACTGTGGCCACACCTCTACCCTACCATCACCTTCATAGTATTCCTTTTTAAAAAGAGCTTTTGTTTTGCAATTTCTGGCACCCTTTGTGGAATTCCTGGCTACGCCATTGTGGCCACACCTCTACCATACCATCACCTTCCATAGTATTTTTCTAGATAATATAATAATGTTTTAAATAATATTTTGCTTATATACTCAACACAAGAAAATAAGTAAACAAATTAACACATTATTGTTCTTTCTTTAATTTCTTACCCGATGTTTGATGTCAAATTGAAGTCTGACTAAATTCAGATTGGCGAAAAATCCTATATTGGGTCTGTGCGATATTATTTGGACAATATATGAATCTTATTGAACTCTCTGTAGATGATTTGAGAGTATTGTAATGTTGTTGTAGATATCCTAAGAAAATATACATCTTTAAGTTTTTTTTATTAAAAAAAAAATCGCTCGAGGGTGACTTGTAAATAAGTAGACAACAGAAGGAAAAACAAAATTACTTTCCTTCTCCGTTGTTTCAATTTGTTTATCATATTTTTTTATAATTAGTCCGTTTAAAAAGAATATTTCTTTTTTTTTAAGCAACTCTTATATTCTATGTTTTTACATAGCATGTTAAAGACTACAAAATTCAAAAAAATTCCTTACTTTTTTAAACGATCTGTGTTTTAATTAAAACAAGATAATCAAATTAAAACACTTAAAGTATCTTTGATGAAGTTTTAACATTTCTTAAGTACTATCATTTCCTTTCACTATTAAACGATGATCCTATTTAGCGATAGATGATCAAAATATTCTATTAAGCATTAGCTACAAGCAATTTAGGAAAAATAAATAACAAAATTTATAGCTAATTTTAATTATTATTATTATTATAGTGTTTTTTTTTTATAAAAAAAATCTTTTTGATATTAAAGGAAACAAACTATTTGTCTATGTTTGTTGACCTTAAATCAATATCGAACGGGTAAAATACAATTGTAGACACACCTAAAATTTTACAATTTTGTTTAGAGAGGTAATATTTTTATGTGACCTAATGTATAATTAAAACGCTATTGTTTCCATTATTAGAAAAGTAAATCAGTATAGTCATTTTGTAATTTATAGGTATAAGTTTGGTACAAAATATTACACCGCAATGGATAAGGTCCTACCAACTTAATTAGATATTTCATGTTTGAACCTTATATGAGTCTGACGCTCTAAAAAATCAAATTAGTCGGGCAGATCAAGTGCATTGTCATAGTGTCTAAAGTATTACTCATTCCATCCTATTTTACGTGACAACTTTTTTTTGAGTTTATATTTTTTTTTAAATGATAGGCTTAACGACAAGTTTTTATAATCAAATAAATGTTAGGGATAAGGGTCTGAAAAATACCCCAACTTTGGTCGGATTTGCTGTTGCGATACTAAACTTTCATGATGACCTATTACCTCCCTAGACTATTTAATACCGTATTTTAAACATATATATTTGTCCACGTGGACATAAAAAATAATGCAAAATTATAAATAGTAATGTGTCCACGTTAGCACATATATACCTTTAAAATACACTATTAAATAGTTCAGGGGTAAAAAATATGATATTAAATAGTCTAGGGAGGTAATAGGTCCTCATGAGAGTTTAGTATTGCAACAGCAAATTCGACCAAAGTTGGGATATTTTTCAGACCCTTATCCCTAAATGTTATGAGATATTTAATATCATTAGCTATAATCAACATTAATTTATTTTTGTAGTTTTCTTTTCTTCAATATATTATTCAGTTATATACTACTCCCTCTGTCTCATTTTATATGACTCACTTTCCTTTTTAGTCAGTCCCAAAAAGAATGACACATTTCCATATTAAGTAACAATTTAACTATGAAATGCCTATTTTACCCTTAATGAAATGATTTACAGCCACACAAATTTCTATCATTCATTTTGGACCACAAGTTTAAAAAGTCTTCCTTTCTTTCTTAAACTCCGTGCCGAGTCAAACTACCTCATATAAAATGGGACAGAGGGAGTATTATATAATTTAAGTGGATACCAGTGAGTGTGGCCACACTTGTTGCAACAACACACAACGAATAAAACCAAAAAAGCTAAATAATTAAAAAGTACAACAAAACATTTTTTATCTATTTATTATGAAATAAGAGGTTTGAGTATACACGTTTATTCTCATAAAAGATATTGTCCACGAGATAAATTGAATCTGGAACATAAGGAAATAATGAATAATGACTTATATTATTTTTTTGTCAAACTTTATCAAATGATAGAATCATAGAAACAAATTTTGGAGGGCCAATAAAACCCCACAACATAGCATGCAACTTGCATCTTAAGTTGTCCTTTATTGCCACCAATTTAGGTATTCCACCAACTTCATCAATTGAAATATTTATATACTTCCGATTGATTTATTTTACTTGTCATTGGTTATTAAAAATATTTATTATTGAAAAAAAAAGATAGAATAGAATGAACAAGAAAAGAATTATTGTTTAGAATGAATGAGTGTAACTCAATAGATAAAGCTCTATCAACTTCTTGTAGACTGAACGGGAGATTAAAATTGAAATTATAGAATAAATAAGAAAACTCACATTTCGACATACAATTTTTATGATTTTCTTTATCTTTTGTCTATAGTCTGATACAATTTTTCGAGGTGCAACTTCTATTATTTTCTATTGTTTATTTTAGTGCGCGGTGTATTTTTTTGTGCTACAGTTTTTAAGATTTGATAGGATTTTTTAGTTAATTTTTTTTTCATCACTTTAAACTTTAGTTAGTTAAACTATTTGGTAGGAACCACATGTGTTCATTTTTGACAAACAATAAGAGAACAAAATGTAAAAATATGGTATTTGGGCTTAACTCAACCCAAAAAGTTAGCTCATGAGGGGAGGTTTGTCCAAGTCTATATAAGGAGATCAAATTCTCATTCCTCTACCGATGTGGGACTTCTTAACACTCCCCCGCACGCCCAGACATCAACTGGAGCGTGAACACTTCTAAATGGTGGCCCAATATCGATGAGCAACAAATTGGGATGGTCCGACTCTGATACCATGTAAAGAAATGACACCTAGGCCTAACTCAACCTCAAAAGCTAGTTCATGAGGATTGAGGGGAGGTTTGTCCAAGTCCATATAAGGAGACCAAATTCTCATCCCTCTACCGATGTGGGACTTCTTAACCCAAAAACTATCCTAACATATATTTAAGGGACTGGGACTATTTTTGTCTTATTCTCTTTAGTTAAACCTATAATATTTAGAGGTGTTCACAGGTCAATTTGTGTCGATTATTGGTCAAAATCAAAAGCAAATTAACTTAATTGATTTTAAAATTATCAAAATCAAATCAAATCAAATATAATATACATTTATAAGTTTGTTTGTTATCGGTTTTTGTTCGGTTATTAACCATACACAAAATTAAAAGAAACAATTCATTCAAAACGTGAAAAAAGTGATCGACAACAATCCATTAAAACGAAAAATAGTTAGAATGACTGACATTACATAACTTTCAATCACTGAATTTACTATGAATGAAGCTTTAAAATTCACTATTTTGTTTTAGAAGAAGAGACCGTAACATTTTCAATCCCATAAAGAATTGTCATAGTCTCATAGACAATCATAGGCATGAAACCAATAAGATAAATGTTCTCACCTTGGACATTTTTGCTTTCATAAGTAAATTATAAATAAATTTTGATGAAAACATATACAAGATCTTTAAAATTGTTTATAAAAAATAATATATTATGTAATTTGCCGGTTCAATTATTTTTGTCGATTCTTTTCGAACAAAGTCTTAATCAAACCAAGTACTACCAGTTTTTAAAAATTCACATAAAACCAAATCAAACCCAAATAAAATCAATTTATTTAATCGATTTGAATTGATTTTTATCCCAAACGTGAACACCCTATTAGTAGTATTTTTTTTTTATATGGGTAACCCCTTGAGCTTTAAAAGTTAGAAAATCATACCCACTTCACTATTTGAACGAGAACAATAACCCCTCGAGCAAGATTTATAATTTTGATTAATACAAACAAAAAAAATATTTTCTTAAAGATTTTTTTTTTATCTCCAAAAGCATGTTAATCATTTTGATTGTTGTTTTTGGCTTCAGCTATTTGATTAGCTATATGAAATTAATATGATATGTGACGTTTGGACCCTATTTTATTGGAATAATGATTTTGAAGAGAAATAAATTAATATTTAATCAAATCAAAGCAACATAAATCATCTTCTATTGTTTTTTTCAAACACAGTGTCTGATATCCGTATTATGATCTAAATAAATTAATTAGAATCACATTGAAATTTTTTATATTAGAGGGTAAAACCCTCCTCTAAACAAAGACGATTACGTACTCAAGGAGACTCAAACGGAGACCTCTGATTAAATTAATATTAAGATAAAAAAAGTACTTACCACTGCATCACAACTCTCGATGGTATCAAAATCACCTTATTTGATAAGAAAAGTCAGAAAGAAAAAGGAAGTAAATCATGATAAGCATTGTGCACTCCAAAATATTAATGTCTGATCAGAACAAATTTGTTTTGTATGGATTGAGCAAGTAATGTGATGTTTGGACCATATTTTATTGGAATGATGATTTTAAAGAAAAATAAATTAAACATTTAATCAAATCAAAGCAACATAAATCATCTTCTACTGTTTTTTCAAATATAGTGACTGATATCCGTATTATGGTCTCACTAAATTAATTAGAATCATATTGAAAAGTTTTATATTAGAAGATAAAACGCTCCTCTAAATAAAGACGATTACGTATTTCAGGAGATTCAAATCGGAGACCTCTTATTAAATTAAAAATAAAACAAAGAAGTACTTACCACTCTACCTCAACTCTCAATCGGCGGTATACAAATCACCTTATTTCATAAGAAAAGTAAGTAAGAAAGAAAAGGGAAGTAAATCATGATAAGCATTGTGCACTCCAAATTATGAAAGTGTGATTAAAACAAATTTGTTTTGTATGGATTATTGAAAAGTTAATTAGGTGTTTTAATTTACATAATGATTTGACGATTAAGTGTATTAATCTATACATGGGTCCCACCAAATTAGTGCAGACATATGGTAATTATTAATCTAATTTTATTTTAATCATATCAATAAGCAGTGGCAGGATGCTTCAAAACATTATCCAGATTAATTAAAATAATTACTTAAGACTATTTAATTTGGAGTTGCTAGGTTCAGTCTCTCTTACAACACTTAAATTTGATAGGATTATTGAATATTAATTAAGACATGATTAGACCCTTAAAATATGTTAAGATATGTGTCAGTAATTAATCTTAATTAGAATTTTGTACATGTTCAATGAATTCAAACACAAGGACTAGAGATTCATAGTAATTAGACGTAAAATGTAATTGCCATGATGCATATATAGTCTAATTTACATTATATTAAGTTTAAATCCTTACGCATTTTGACTAGGTTGATTACATAGGTGAATCTTAGTTTTAACCCAATCTTTTGTTCATTTGACAAGGATTTTATGTTTTGATTTTTTTTGGTTTTGGTCATTATGATTACATAGATTTTTTATGTCAATCCCTAAGACTTATTCAATTTCAATTGAGATTCTACAAGATGTGTTCAATTTCAGTTAGGGTTCTTCGGGACTATTCCCCCCTAAACCCTGCCTATATCATTTTTTCCTTGGAGAGGTATCTCGAGAATTTCATAAATTCATGAAAGCTGGACTCTTCACGTCATCGAAAAATGCATCACTAACGGCTTTCGAAAATTTCATAAATTCACAAAATATTCATAAAGAGATCAAAATGTGGTTAGACTCTCCACATCATTGAAAAATGCATCACTAATGACTCTCGAATTACGGAAAAATCTTCGGATAGAGGAATCATGGAATAAACAGATTTGTACCCACAATCATGTTTTTCAATAAATTATGTTTCTTTCATATTTTATTTGTGATTATAATTTATTTTTCTATCACTTTAAATTTATAGAAAACAATAGTATTTACGAGTCCATCATTGATAAATTTTAGGATTAATTACACTAATTAAACATTCTTATACTTATGACTCAGTGACGAACTTATTTCTTTAAATTTGGACCTCAACAAGGAGCCAAAACAGTAGTCTTTGTGACCCCATCATTTTATTTTATGTGATTATAATTTATTTTTCTATCACTTTAAGGTCCGTATACCTTAATCTTTATTGAAATTAATTATGTGATGTGTGTATATATATATATATAGTAGAATGAGCAAAAAATGAAATCTTAATTTGTTTAAATTAAAAAAATTGAAAGTACATAATGACAAGAAATAATTTATTTTGTTCATTTTCAATTAATTCTTCTAGTATGTTTTTCAGTTTTTTCGTGTGATATTAATGTGTTTTCACATGTATCCAATCTGCTTGCATTTGGGCCTTATCGCTTGGGGTAACCTCTAAAGGCCCAAAGGAAATTTAGTTTCCATTTGGGCAAATTACAGAAATCACATACTTTTAAGGCAAAATTACAATCTATCCCTTAAAAGTTTATAATTATAGAAATTCCTCAAACGGATACAATAATATAAGCGCTGATACATTAATCTGATGCGCGAGATACATTAATCATTAAGTAAGATACATTACATTTTATACATGAAACACTAATCTGATGTACATATTATACATGATACACTAATCTGATGCGCGAGATACACTAATCTGATGCGCAAAAATGAGGGATTTTGGAGATTTGTAAAACTTATAGGGGATAATGGTAAAAAGTAAACTAAAAGGTGGGATTTCTGTATTTTTTCCTAATATGAAATGTTACCACAAAAAGAAAATTTTGTTGTAAAGTGAGAAGAAGAAGAATATTGTAGAAAAATATAGAGAAGAGAGAGGAAGATTATTATTTGATAATCATATAAATTATAATGCATGATGATTCCTTTATTTAATTTATATTTCTATAACACTCCTTCTTGAATATTTATTTGATAAATAATGTGTCTCGTTAAGTTCTTACTAGAAAAAAAAATGATAAAAGAAAAGAATATACAAGTCTAATAATATGCATTTGACTGCTTTATTTAAATTCTTACAAGAAAAATAAAATGTATGATTAATTTTTCCTCTTAAAATGTAGTTCATTGTTTTTGATTAATAAATTAAACACCCTACATATTAAACATATTTGAGATGTTTGGTGAGTTAAGTGGGGATTCGTTTTGGATGGTTGACGACTTTGCCTGTGTGGATAGTCTTGACATCGTCTTTGTGGTTCGTTTTGAGAAATATTAATCATGACACAACATCGATATTTAAATAGCAAATATCCGTTAAATTATTTAATCCATCAAAATAATAAAAGCAAAAAACATTCTTAGTTGAGTTCTTACTATATCAATCTCGATTTACAACTTCTTTATGGAAATAGCAAATATCATATATCACGTCAGTATATATTTCTCTGCAGCAAATTCTCCCAAGTAAATTTTCCTGTTTAGTTAATGATTTAATTTTTTCCAAAGTAACCAAAAAATATGAAATCCAAAATCTATACTAAGCAGTTTTAAGCCTATTATTACAAGGCCCAAAAGTGACTTGAGCAAACCATAGATATTAGATCTGTTTCAAAATAAATTATTTGAATTGAATTTGTAAACACAATGCAATATCAATGGCAACGTATAGGAGAAAAGAAAGTTCAATTTATCGATGTTATCATTATCTTGAAAGTGTGCTTGACTGAATATTATCAATATCTTTAGTTTTGTTTATATATATTTTTTTTCTTTTCAGATAAACCAATGCTTTCGGCAAGATGACCAATGCTATAGGTTAAAAAAAAATTGTTGCCCAATAAAGAATTGTTTGATTATTGTTCAAAAATAAAATTGTCAGTAGGTCGTTGTAAATTCTTTAGAAATATGATTTTTTAATCCAACTAAAACGAAGAATCTACAGTTAGTTAATAATCTGTAACGACATGTTCCCATCGTTATAGAAAAACCAATGGGGGAATTTGGGGCCGAAAAAACTTGTTTTGTAGTAATTGGATTTTCCCAACCTTGTTCAGATTTGGACGAAATCGGAATCATTGAGGTGTAGGGAAATATGGTAACAATCGGGTGAAGTAATTGTGTTTTTTATTACATGAGTAGTTAGATAACTAATTGAAGAATCCGTACGACTTTACGTAATTGAATTTGGGCGAGTAGAACTCCCGGAATCGATCTTAGCGTAAAGGGTATTTACTGAGCGTTGTGAAATGAGAATTTTGGAATTCTTGAAATAACTCTATGTCTCGAGAATGCTGCTTTGGCGGAGTCGCTGTAGCGGGGTGGTAGCCGCTGTGGCGGGGGCGACGCGAATTAAAGTTGTTAATAAACCCCTAAACGACCTCATTATGCACTTTTCAACTTTTAGAGCTATGGAACGACCCCCAGGCGACTCATACTCGTTTTTCACCATTCTTGAGGCTAAAGTAAGCTTTTCAATCTCCGAATCCAATTTTTGATCCGTAGAACGTAATAGAATGGGTGAATATTGATGGGGGAGAATTTTGTTATAGATTCTATGGTGGAAACAACCCTAAATTGGATAATTGGGATCATGGGTTTGATCTACGGTTCATAGAATTGTTAGTAATCCGGGTAATTAATGATTGTTTATTGATTCCCGTATTATATTGATTGTTTGTAGACCAAGAACAAGCGGAACGAATCCAGAAAGGGAAGGATCAAGTTTCTTAGGGTTTCAAGCTTGTTTCGAGGTAGGTGATGGTTGTGATTCTATGATTGTGTGA
>NW_006239103.1:765230-767823 GCF_000226075.1 Solanum tuberosum
AATTGATGAATGCCATGTAATTATGACTTAAATGTATGATCTTGATGATATACTTGTTGTGATTGTGGTGTGTGAATGGGATCGATTGCCACGATCCGGCATAACTAGCTTGGATCGGTTGCCACGTTTCGACATAAAAATGGGATCGGATGCCACGTTCCAGCATAAATATGGGATCGGTTACCACATTCCGGCATGCTAACTGTTTGGGTTTCGGTTCCATGAGAGAACCAATGATTTGGTATAAATGTGAAGTTGTTCGTAAATGTTGATGATATTGTATATGTTGATATGTATGCATGTGATTATAATGTTGTTTGACTTGTTTATGTTTGCACGAGTGGGATAGCTGTGTGATCCTACCAGTACACTGTGGTTGTGTATTGATTCTGCACTTGCTCTTATTTTTGTTGAGTACTGGGTATCTTCAAGTGGCTATTGATAGACCTCGCTTAGAACATCAGTGATTGTCGTTAGAATTCAAGGGTGAGCCAATTCTTCTGGGCTGCCATGAAATTCTCTTTCGTCTATGTCCACCATATCTGGACTTACACATTTGTTTTAGTTAGTTCATTAGTATGAGATTGTATCCCTTCTTGTTTAGACTTGAATCATTGTTACATGTTTTGGTACATTGACTTTCAGGTTCTAGGTTATACCTCCGCATTGTTAGTTATTGTTGTTAGACTTTTGTTAGAGTTTATGGGAACTCTATTTTTAATTCCTTAGTGCTTGATTTAAATGCCTTAGTTTTTAGATTATTTGCTTGGTTTGAGTTGTAGTTAGGGGTGTTCACGGTTTGGATAAAAACTGATTCAAATTGAAAAATCGAAACCGATTAAATGAACCGATTTTATTTAAGGTTTGGTTTGGTTTGGTTTTAGATTTTTAAAAAATCGATAGTATTTGGTTTGGTTTATGGTTTTTGTTCGAAAAAAAACTGAAGAAATAACCGAACCAAACCGATAAATAATACACATAAATTTTATTATTATACATACATAATATACTATTTTATAAACAATTTTAAAATTCTTATATATGTATTCATCAAAATTTATTTATAATTCACTTATGAAAGTAAAAATGTCCAAGGTAAGAACATCTATCTTATTGGTTTCATGTATATGAGTGTCTATGATAATTCTTTGTGGGACTAACAATGTCAATGTCTCTTCCTTCTAGGACAAAACTAGTGAATTTTGAAGCTTTATTCATAGTAAATTCAATGATTGAAAGTTTTGTAATCTCAGTCATTCTAACTATTTTTCGTTATTGTCAATTTTTTCACGTTTTGAATAAATTATTTCTTTTAATTTTATGTATATGATTAATAACCGAACCGAAACCGATTACAACCAAACCGATAAATATATATTATATTAGGTTTGGTCTGGTTTTGATAATTTTAAAATCGATTAAATTGGTTTGGTTTTGGTTTTGACTTTTGACCAATAACTGACCCAAATCAACCCGTGAACACCCCTAGTTGTAGTACTGGTTCTCCCACCGAAGTGTTAGTTTGAGTGTCAATCACGACGGTCTGGGTCGTGACAAAATCTTTCTTTTATTTTCTTTATAAGAATTTATTTTTTCTAAAAAAAATTCAATATTATCTAAACGACAATATTATTTAAAATTCATTATAAATTTTTTTGGAATCTCAATATTCTAATATACAAAATAAAATCTTTACTAGCCTTACCTTGAGTCGTAATTACCACAAGGTCTTTGAATTTAGCTCGTAACAGCGTTTTATATTAATTGTTGTGTCGTAATTTGACTATTTCTAGAAAAATCACTTTTTGAAATGTTCTAAGTATAAAACAATTTGAGAAAAGTGCTTAGAACAGAGTCGCCACTTAATTTTTTAAAGAAATTAAGAAAACTTATAATTTTCAAAGATTTAAACAGAAAAAATCATTTGAAAATACCAAAGAGGGTTCGGGGTTCAATTTACACTTCGAGAAGGGTTTAAGCATTCGAAGTGCCCGCTAACATGCGGTTGACCTGCAACTTGACTTAATATATTTGACTATTTTTTAGAAAAAATAATTATTTAACAAAATAATAACTTATAATATATTTGATTAAGAAAATAATTAAATAAATGACGCATTTTATTTCATTTTATTCTTTAGAGGAAGGGACCCAAAAATGATACATTTGGCTCGAAATACAAGTGATTGAAATATTAATAAAACAAGATTAATTAGAATTTATTTTATTCACTTTGAAATAATAATTTAAACCAATTTAATAAATTAAGGCATGAAAATCATTTTTTATTAATTGACTAACCTTTTTGAGAAAATGACTAAGTAAGTATTTATAATAATAATTTACACTATTAGATTAACTTTGAGAAAGTAGTTAAACAAATAGCAATTTTTATTTTGTAAGAAAATGGGCCTTTAATTGAAACATTTGAATTAGAGACAAGTAATTTAACGAAACTAAATTAATCGATTTCTATTTGAGTCATTTTTTGGTTTATGAAAAATAAATAAATATATATATATATATATTTTAAAACTAAATAAAAAAAGTTTTGACTAAAGATAATGCAAGATTTGATAAGAGTTGATAAAAT
>NW_006239103.1:770865-771228 GCF_000226075.1 Solanum tuberosum
AGGGTCAAAATTGGGTGTCAACAACTGTCCCTCGTTTGACTTGGATTGATGAAAGAAATTCGAGGCAAACGAAATTGACAAATCCAGTTTTGACCGAACACATCTTCATCCTTTTCGAAAAGTATTTTGGTACAAGTTTTAGGGATTATGGCGAACCTTGGTATCAGGCTTTCTACATATCTCAGGCTATATGAGAATTCAGGTCACTTGTAGTTCGATACGCTTGATTTGACGCACGATTGTGAAAGAATTCAAATGGTATCCCGATATCGAATTATGAAGAGACCGAAATGCTTGAGAATAAGATTTGAGAGAAGATGTGGAAATACAGCCGAGTTTTCAACATTGATCCCGCCTACATAT
>NW_006239103.1:771695-774271 GCF_000226075.1 Solanum tuberosum
CTAATATGTTGATAGTTCTTTTGATGTCGTTTTTGGCAAAGAGAAATGATGCAGTTAATAATATTGATCTTCTTGTGATGAGTAAATCTTTCTCTTATGATGCATAACTTTTTTTTTCTCTTGTGATGCATGACTCTTTTCCGCAATGCATAGCTTATTTTCCGCGATGCATGAATTTCTTCTTTCGGAATGCATGATCTTTTCTTCTCACTATACACAAATCTCTTTCCCGCGATGCATGAATTTCTTCTCTCGCAATGCACGACTTTTTCTTCTTGCTATATGTAAATCTCTTTCCCGCAATGCATGAGTTTTCTTCGCGATGCATGATATCTTGGCGATGCATGATATCTTTGCGATGCATGATTTCTCCGCGATGCATGAATCCTTCTCTTTCTTCTTCTTGCTATGCATAAGTCTTTTTTCTCGCGATGCATGAATCTTTTCCCGCGATGCATGAATCTTTTTCCGCGATGCATGAATCTTCTCTTGCAATGCATGGTTTCTTCTTCTTGCTACGCCTGAATCTTTTCTTCCGCAATGCATGACATTTTTCTCGCGATGCATGACATTTTTTCGCAATGCGTGACTTTTTATTCTTGCTATACGTAAATCTCTTTCCCGCAATGCATGAGTTTTCTTCGCGATGAATGATATCTTTGAGATGCATGATTTCTCCGCGATGCATGAATCCTTCTCATGCTATGCATGATTTCTTCTCGATGCATGACTTCTTTCTCTTGCTATGCATGACTCTTCTCTTGCAATGCATGAATCTTTTCTTGCTATGCATGACATTTTTTTTTTATGATGCCTCCCTGATACCAAATGAAGATAATGCTTCACCGAGCAACGTATGTGATCTTCTGGGTATCTTTTGGGATGGCAGTATCGTCTCAATCGATAATATACACAAAATGACCCTCGGAGTAGTAGTATCATCTCATTTGACAACACAATATAAATGACTCTCCGGGTAGTGGTATCGTCTCATTCGACAATGCGATATAAATAACCTTCAGGGTAAGAATATTATCATATCTGATAATATAATGCAAATAAATATCCTCCAGGTATCTTTTGTTGCAGAAAAATAAATAAAATTTCTTTCTTCGAGTTTTCCTTTGTTCCATTTCCGAACATAATTGCATATTCGTTATGGACCTCGCCTTGTTGAGAATTTGAATAATGCTATTCATATTCCCAATTCTTTGTCAGAAAAAGCCTAAAAATATTTCCTGCATCCACAGAAAAATTGTCAAATTTAGGGAGGTCTTCGCCCTTTTGACTTCTCCATATTCGTTGAATGGTGAAATATGCTAATTTTGAGGTGAACCTATAAACCTGCATTCACAGAAAAATGGTTAGTTTTAAAAAATGAACTGATCTGTGTTGATCTCTCCAGTTGTCTACTCCTTGTCTTGCTATCTCCGGTTGATTTTTCTGATCTCCCGCTTCTTGATAGATAAGAAAAAATATTTTTATGCAAAATAATTGAAACATGAAAGAAAAGTTTTAAGAAAAAATAGATCTTCAAGAAAATAATATTTGGAAAAGGTCACTGCAAAGTGTCATATCACGTCAAGCTTGATGAACGCCATTTGGAGTTGATGTTTCGGGATCCGTCTGATTACTTGCTGGGACGTATTCAAAGTTGCTCTAACCTGTCGATGAACCTTGTTGAAAGTTTGAGGTCATCCTCAAAATTTCTGTCCCAATCAACTGTCTTAGCTTATCTTTAACCGTTAGTGATCAAATCACAGAATTTTTGAGATCCCCTCAAAAATTCTATCCCAGTTGCAAATCTCAAAGTAATTTCAGTCTCAACTTTGTTAGAGAGATCTTTTCCTGGAGAATTTTTGAGTCCCCCTCAAAAATTCTGTCCCAGTTTCTATTGTAAAGAGAAATAGAAATCTTACGGGAGATATGACCGAACCCTTGTGGCGCCTACGTATCCCGTTGAGGCGGGAATCAAGTCAAACGTAGTTCCCCTTCTCGAGGATTAACAAAAATAAGAAAATTACAAAGAAAGCAACCGAGGCCAACATAGGCCGCCTACGTATCTCATTCTCGAGAATTCAGGTCGAACGTAGTTCAAATATTAAAAGGGGATAAATGGGTGACCGAGGCCGACATAGGCCGCCTACGTATCTCATTCTCGAGAATTCAGGTCGAACGTAGTTCAAATACAAAAGGAAATATTAAAAGGGGATAAAGGAGTGACCGAGGCCAACATAGGCCGCCTACGTATCTCATTCTCGAGAATTCAGGTCGAACGTAGTAAAAGACGGTTACAAGGAAAAGATAAAAATCGAGTCTTTAAACATGGTATCTTTTGACAACATTTAACTAGATTGATAACTTGTGAGATCCAATGTTCATGCTCAACCATGTGACGTCATCAAACAAATGTATCGATGTGTTCTCCAAGCAAACTAATGAGTTCTCTTTCTTGTGTTTTTGTCAGATAGGCACCAATTCTGATTTCTTTGATGCATTCATCATTTTCCTGATTCACTATTCTGATCTTTTCTGAATTCGACTTATCGTGATTTTTGAACTTTTTGAACTCCTCA
>NW_006239103.1:774563-778742 GCF_000226075.1 Solanum tuberosum
TTTTTTTTTTTTTGTTCTTCAAAATATTCGGAGGGAAATTAAAACATATTAAGGCAAAAATAGAGCAAAGGATAGGTCTCGAGTCTCATTCGGAACGCCACCAATTTTAAAAACAACATAGAAAATTGTCCATTTCTACCAAGACGAGCGAGGAATCAAGAGAGGAGTGGATGTCCAGTCAAGCATTTGCTCCTTTGGCTCGTTATCTAGTATGACTGGTGTCTCAATCATCCCTTTAAGCACAATATCACCTTCTTTGACCAAATTTTTGATCCCTTCCCCTAGACCATTTTGCATTGGAAAAGACTTATATGAGTGAGGCAATGATTTTGAAAAAGCTTGATCAATCTTCAGCCTGTTCTGACCCTCATTTGGCACTAAAGCAAAAGCTTGATAAGGTGTCATGATCCCGAATTCAGATTTCTCCATTTTGGTTGGAGAGACTACAATTTTCTCAAGTTTTTCAAGGTTGGCTGAGATAATAACTTTCTCCACATTCAAATCTTCTTCGACCTCAATCATATTAATAGTCAACCCTCCATGATTTGGCATGGGGTTACTATTGACATTAAGAGTGGACGTCTGAAGAGTGACGACCTTTTGATCTATCAGGTCTTGAATTTTATGTTTCAAGTCGATACAATCCTCAGTATTATGCCCAGCACTTCCTGAATGGTAAGCACAGTGAGGATTAGGTCTATAAAACTTGGAGTTGACATTGATATTTTTTGGATCAATTGTATGTATCAGGCCAGCTGATTGCAATCTCTCAAAAAGTTGTGTTCGACTCTCAATCAAGTGGGTGAAAACTCTAAAAGGTTTCTTCTCAAGATCTGGGCGAAGAGGATTGTAATTATTTCCTGTATGTGAAGGTCCTTGACGGTAATTTGGAGGATTTTGGTGAGTTGGTGCTTGCGTTTGAAAATTTGGGTATCGTGGAGCTCGGTAGCTAGAAGGGGTGTTTTGGTAGTGTGGGGGTGGAGTTTGGAAACTTGATTGGATATTCGAACAATTAAATTATGGAGCCTGATAATATGGATGGGTATTTTGATAATGTAGCGGTGGAGTTTGGTAAACATGAGGTGAAATTTGGCAAGTCGGTAGTGGAGTTTGGTAATTAGGAGATGGGATTTGGTAACTGGGAGGTGGAACTTGATAACCTGATTGGGTATGACAAGCTGAATATGAATATTGTGGAGCTTGAGGATAACCTTTGTAAGGTGAGGATTTTTTGAAGTGTCCTTTCCCATCTGATGCATAGGAAATAGAAGACACATCCCCTCTCTTCTTTTTCAACAATCCTGAAGATTCGGTAGGGGAAGCAACGTGAGAAATCTTTCCAGTTTTAAGCCCATCCTCGATAGTGTCACCCACCTTGACTATCTCTGCAAATTTTGCTCCAATGAGCAACATTATTCTGTCATAATACTCTGGCTCTTGAATGCGTTTGAATACTTCAACGATCTCCTTCTCCGACATAGAGGGTCGAACCCGAGCGGCCTCTATCCTCCACCTATACGCATATTCACGATAGCTTTTAGTGGATTTCCGTTTAATTCTCTCCAAAGAATAGCGATCAGGAACGATCTCCACATTGTAGGCGAACCGTTCGGCAAAATCCTTAGCTAGTGCATTCCAGTTAGACCATTGCTTTATCTCATGAGAGGTAAACCATTCCAACGCTTCTCCACTTAAACTTCGACTAAAGAGCCACATTAATAAGGCTTCATTCCTTCCAACTCCCACGAGTTGGTCACAATAGGCTTTCAGGTGCGCCAATGGATTCCCTGTTCCTTCGAAAGTGTCAAATTTTGGCACTTTAAACCCTTCCGGGAGGTCCAGATTTGGATGGATGCACAGATCCTCATAACTCAACTCATCGACTTCAGGAATATAGCGCAACTCCTTCATGGCTTTCCTGATCTCTTCTTTTATGTTCAGCTTGGCTGCCTCTTCCTTTGACCTCCACTTTCTCTCCTGGTCCTCATAGTGATCAAGCTCAGAACAGTTGACATATGGTTCATTTGAAATTGGAATTTGAAAAGTAGTATTTTGAGGCAATGACGGAGCAATGAAGGGACTCTGGGTATTGTGAGTGGCTTGGTGATTTTGGGGGAAAGTCTGGGGGTTGGTATGTTGATTCTGGTGGTGCGGGAAAGTTTGCGGATTATTGACATTTTGGTTTTGAGGGGGAGGGCAGGCTTGCGGGTTGGCATTTTGAGGAGGAAGTGGCGCTTGGAGGTTGGTATCTTGAGGAGGAGGTGGCGATTGGTAAGAGACGGAGGCATAATGGAGATTTGGAGAGGTTAGGTCGATGATTGGGGGATTTTGAGCGGGGTTAGAGGGTGGATTCTGAACCTGTTCCGCGCTTGGAGGAGAAAAGGGGAGTGAAGGTCTTCCATCTCCTAGAGGGTTGACCGAAAAAATTGGATTCGGTAGATCTTGTCTTCTTTGTATTTCAACCGTCATTTCGGTAATCTGTTGCATCAATTGCATAATTAACTCATTTTGATCAGCAACAGTGGGCTGGGCTACAACAACATCAGTCAGGCCAATCTCTTCATTGTTATCACCCATTATTGTCTCTCCTTTTTGCAAACTTTGATTGGGGAAGGAATCTTTGGGAGTCTTAGATCTTGTAAAATGAGGGTGTTCAGCCAGTTTATCAACACAGATCAGTTCTAAGCACCTGACAAAAGAAAAATAACTCAAAAGGTAAACGTGTTAGTGCCTGAAGGTGATAAATAGTGCAAGATATCACACATATGACCGCAAACACATAAGAGTTGCTCCACTTGAAGATAAACTAGCCCACATATTTAGAGAAACGACTAAATAGACAGGAATTTGTCTATTTGATTTTGAGCTCAGTGAATCGGAAATATCAATTTGAGTCGGGACAAAGTTGATTGTATCTTTGATTGACATACTTCTGACTTTTTTATTGAGATGAATTAAATTTGAATCTCATTGCAAAAGTTGAAAGAGATAGAATTTCTCAAAATGGGGACCGTACCTTGAAAGGTTGCCTACGTATCTCACGAGGGAGAATTCAGGTCCTACGTAGTTCGACCAGCTTGAATCCATTTTGATTTGAGATAAAGGGTTAACCTTTTTCTCTTTTTGGTTTTTTTTTTTTTTGATGAGAAAGTAAGATTTGAAAAATATAGTTTGAATTTTATTGTGAAACTAAAGACTCGAAGAGTATTTGGACGCACTTTTGATAGTGACTTGATATTTGTGCTTAAAGGGTTCTAGAAAATAATTTGAAGAAGAGTGAGCTAGAATATCTTCAACTGAAGCAACATATTCACACAAGCAGTTATAACACATAAACAAATATTGCGCGTTCTAAACATGTATGTGACCCTTTTGTGCCAAGGGTAGGCCTAACGATTTGAAAGATACATAACGTCATTTGAAACATTTCATTACCCCCAAAACCCAAATTTGTACAATATTTGCGAATAAACCGAATGGGGATACATAATAGGGGAAAAGAGATACAAAATAATTAGTCCCGCGCAGGGGTACAACCCTAAACTAAACTTCCATGAAAAGTCTTTCGCTCTTAAGCTTCTTGCCATCTCTGAATGCCAACGTCTTCAGATGCAATGGTAATTTGATCTTTCTTTGTCTCGAACAAACTATTAAATTCCTGACCCAAGAAACAATGTTTTGCCAAATGACGTATACATCCTTCAAATATAAACACACAAGTATGGTTGTCTTTTATTGACCAATGGGCCAAATAGACACAAGGTGGACTTCTAATGGGCCCAAACACGCCTTGGGTGTTGGGTCAACTTAGTTCAAATGCGCTAAATTTGGGATTTGGTTTTGCTCTACGCTAGTTGACTAAGAGTGGGGTTTATTTGAAGTGGACTGGTGACCCAAGTGGACAACTTCCGCTGGAGTAGTTAGCGATCGTTGACCATCCAGTGGCCAACTACATTCGCCAGGGTACCCCGAGAACAATTGGTTAACGAACGACTGCGGCCCAACATAATCGTCCTTTAAGTGAAATAAAGAAAAAAAAAATATCATTTGACGGAATAAATGATATGCATGCAATGACAGTTGATATCACAATTTAAGCAAATAAAGCACATATGAGGTAAAACAATTCAACCAATATTAGCAAATAGTCAAAGAGAGTCAAGTCATTATGGTTAGAAC